>NC_043713.1:61619079-61640916 GCF_006229205.1 Suricata suricatta | reverse complement strand
TAGCGCTGCTAGGGATTTACCCAAAGGATACAGAAGTGCTGATGCATAGGAGCACATGTACCCCAATGTTCATAGCGGCACAATAGCCAAATCATGGAAAGAGCCTAAATGTCCATCACCTGATGAATGGGTCAAGAAGATGTGGTTTATCTATACAATGGAGTACTACATGGCAATGAGAAAGAATGAAATATGGTCATGTGTAGCAAAGTGGATGGACCTCGAGGGTGTCATGCTAAGTGAAATAAGTCAGGCAGAGAAGGACAGATACCATATGTTTGCACTCATAGGTCTAACAGGAGAAACCTAACAGCGGACCATAGGGAGGAGAAGGGGGAAAGAGAGTTGGCAAGAGAGAGGGACACAAATCATGAGAGACTATTGAATACTGAAAATGAACCGAGGGCTGAAGGGGGAGGGGGAGGGGGCCAGGAGGTGATGGACATGGATGGGGGACACTTGTGTGGAGAAGCACTGGGTGTTTTATGGAAACCAATTTGACAATAAACTATTATTTAAAAAAAACTTACAGTCAAATTAAACAAAGGTAATTAAAAAAACAAAATTCCAGATAAAATGTAAAAGTTGAGAAGTTTGGGGGCATCTGGGTGGCTCAGTCAGTTAAGCATCCAACTTTGGCTCAGGTCATGATCTCAGTTTGTGGGCTGGAGCTTCACATTGGTCTCTGTGCTGTCAGCTCTGAGCCTGGAGCCTGCTTTGGATTCTATGTCTCCCTCTCTTTCTGTCCCTCTCCCACTCACTCTCGGTCTCTATCTCTCAAAAATAAATAAAAATGTTTAAAAAAAGAGTTGAGAAGTTTTTTCCTTAAAAGTTTTAAATATTTATTTAAATCTTCATGTGAGGAAGGAATTTTTAAGCATATAAGCAGTGGAAGAAAGCATAAAGGGAAGTATTAGTTTATCTAATGCATAAAAGTTTTAAATATATGTATATTCCTAATCATGGGCCTCATAGGTCTAGATGTGAAAATAAATCCCAAGAAAGAAAAAAGGTCCAGAAAGCTTTACATATAAATAATTATTGTAGCATGATTTATACTAATAACAATTGTAAGCCAGTGTCCCACAAAAAGAAATAAGTAAACAGCATTCATCAGTGGAATATAATATAGTCATTACAAGTATTTAGAGGCTTGTTTGTGACAGAAAAACCTTTCAAGGTAAGTTCCAGCTGAGTGAAATCCTGCATCTACAATATGATGAAAGTGTCTACCTATCTAGAAAAATGTCCCAGGTGGTGATAGTGAAGAACTCGAAGTGACGGATTGGGCAGTACTATTCCATTTCCTTTCACTTGCCTGTGTTTGCCAAGTCTTGTTTTAATTGGTGACTATAGCTTTTACAATTACCTTTATGATCAGAAAATTAATAAAGGCATTAGAGAAACCTTGTCCTCAGCAACATGGATGGAATTGGAAGGTGGTATTATGCTGAGTGAAATAAGTCAGTCAGAGAAGGACAGATACCATATGTTTTCATTCATATGTGGATCTTGAGTAACTGCACAGAAGACCATGGGGGAAAGGAAACGGGAAAAATAGGTACAAACAGAGAGGGAGGAAGGTAAACCACAAGAGACTATTAAATACAGAGAACAAACTAAGGGTAGATAGGGGTTGGGGGAGAGGGAGAATGGGTGTTGGGCATTGAGGAGGGCACTTGTTGGGATGAGCATTGGGTGTTGTATGTAAACCAATTTGACAATAAATTATATTCATAAAAAAAGGGCACCTGGGAGGTTCAGTTGGTTGAGCATCCAGCTTCAGCTCAGGTCATGATCTCATAGTTCGTGGGTTCAAGACCCATGTCAAGCTCTGTGCTGACAGCTCAGAGCCTGGATCCTTCTTGGGTTCTGTGTCTCCCTCTCTCTCTGCTCCTTCCCCGCACACGATCTGTCTCCTTCTCTCTCTCAAATATAAATATTTAAAAATTTTTTAAAAATGAAACCTGTGCAAAATCTTCCTCTCAATTCATAATAGAATTCTTCTGGCTGTTGAGTCTGTTAAATATCATAGCCAGAGATGCTGCCCTGGGTCACACAGATATTTTCCACTGGAACCTAGCTAGACTAGGAAGCCCAGATGGTTTTTTGTTGTTGTTTGTTTGTTCTTCACCTCTATTCATGGTGCTCTTCAGGTCCTGTTCCCTGCTTTCCACAGTCCTCCAAGGTGGGGTCAGTACACTTCAGCCAGATCCAGCCGACCACCTGTTTTTATATGTTTCTCACAGTCTGGCCTCTGCTGAGTGCATTCCCATGATGTCATTTAACTCATTTTCTCTGGATTGCCTATAAATTGGTAGTACAGCAGTCTTAAAGGATCATATTCTTTGATACAATACTTTATTAATTCATTTATTTAACTTTTCTTGAGCATCTGCCATGTGCCAGGGTAGGGACTGTTGGTGCAGGTGTGAAAATAGTAGATTTCTGCCTTTGTGGATCTTAAGATCCATTTGAGGAATTTGTGGTGTGTTAAATGGTACGTGTCCAGGAGAAAAGTGCAGCAGTGAGGAGTGGGCAGGCAATGTGGTAAGGTAGTCAGTGCCCTTCTAGACAGGTGACTAGGAAGGTGTCCCAGAGGTGAGTTCTTGAGTCTGCATCTCTCTGGAGGAGGAAGTCTGAGTGCAGAGAGTGTGCAGGGGTGCCTTGAGGAGTGTTTGTGTGTGTTGCAGGAGCAGTGCAGAGGTGGTCCAGGTGGCTGAGGCAGTGCAGTTAACACAGGCTCACAGTTCAAGCCAAAGAGGGGAGAAGTGGTTTTTTGGCACGGCATTTCAGGACTTATGGGGCCACCAGCATGATTCTGGCTTCCACTCTGGATAGACCATAGGACTCTGAGCAGAGGAGAGACATGATCTGGTCTTAGGGGTTAATAGAACTCCTCTGGCTGCTGTCCTGAAAACAGACTGAAGCACAGAGGCAGACACAGTGAAGAGAGAAGAAGCTGTTCAGTAGCCCAGCCAAAGTCAGTGGCCACTCAGAGAAATGAGTTAAGGTGAGTGACAGAGAGCTGGTGGTAGGCTTGGGTTGCTGGTGGAATGTGAGAGAGAAGGAGGAATGAGGCAACTATGCCATATGGGACATGGGACAGTCCTGGACAGATGGACTTGTGCCTACTGAGGTGGGGCCCATGTGCGGGTCCTGCCTTGGGGGCAGTAAGGACTCATGTGCAGACAAGTTTGATCTCAACTACCATGGGCATCTGTCCAACTGGGCACAGGAGTCCATTTCCACCGAGAATTTGGGATGAGAGCTGTAAATGTAGAAGCCTTTAGTGTGCAGTTGACACTGTGTAGTGGGAGAGGCCAAGGGCTGAGACCAGGCACCTGAAAGCCCAGGGACTGGGAGAAGTGGAACTGGAAAGTGGCTGGGGGTGGCGGCACAAAAGTGAGTGGTTGTGCAGGGAAGCAAGTAGGCATCTGTCAGAGAGAGTGGTGGGTAAGCCAGATGCTGTGCATCATGAGCTGGAGACATGGCAGCATTGGCCCTGCTAGGGAGTCAGCAAGAGCCTAATTGAAGCAGGTGCTCCAGAGGACAGAATGACACTGCGGACAGCTCTTAAGACACACAGACACCTCTTCTGAGAAATGTTGCTCTAAAGGAAAGGGTAGAAGCAAAATGGTAGCTGATAGCTGGGCTGAGGTCCCAGTGAAGATTGGTTGGTTTGATTTGGAGCTGGGGAAAACAACATGATTCCTTAAGCTTATAGGAGTGATTTAGTACAGAGGAAGAAATCACTGCCAGGGTTTGCAGAAGAGAGGGGCTGGGGTCATGTGCACCAGTAAAGTTGGCCCTGGTGGCCAGGTTAGGGTCACAGATGCAGCTAGGGGAAATGCTCAGTCCTGGTCCTTGTGGAAGGGTTCTTCTGGTTGTGTCTGTCTCCTCATGGACTGGGAAGCTAGGCACTCAGCTTGAGCTGCTGGAGATTTGGGGAGAGGAGATAGGAAATGGTGTACAAGGCGTGAGTGCCTGGGTTGAGGGAATAGAATTGCTAGTGTTGCGAGCTCCTCTGGGATCACTATCATAAGTTCAAGGGAGGCTGGGTGGCACTTTGGGGTTCAGCTGTGTGAATTTAGCTCTGCAGTCCCAGGAGTGGAGTTGGCAGAGACTCACTCCAGACTGGGGTTTGGCTGAGTGAGCAAAGTCAAGTACAACTAAGGGAGTGAGGGAAGAGTCACCTGGCTTGCCGACAGCCAGCAAGCTGGGAGCAGAGTTGGCCAGTTGTAGATGGGGGTCGTGGGGTGCTGGAGGCGGTGAGCTGGAAAGGAAGGGAGGTGGCAGGCAGAGCGTGGATTCTTGTGCCAGGCTTCCCAGGGGTGGCATCTGACAGTAACCCCCTGTTTCTGTGAGGGACACAGGTCCTCAGAGCACAGGTAGTCCAGCTAAGCTAAAGCCATCTGGGAATGAGGGAGATCTGTGGATGGCAGCAAGAACAAGGGCTGGTGTATGATCCCTGGCAGGCTATTCTCTGGTGGGCAGCTGTTAGTGGGGAGGAGGGGGACTGGCCTGGAAGCAGCAAGGAGCACAGCTCTGAGGCCAGGTCTACAGGGGTGCAGAAATGGGAGATGACAGCCAGCATACACAGGAGCAGGTGGGTAGAGAGGGGGTCCACTCTCTCAAGGGCACATTTCATCCTTCAGAAGCTCTGTGGTGGCGGAGGCAGCTATGTAATGAGTATCAGAAAGATACTCATCCTTTTTGAAAACAGAAATACCCCTGTTACCTAGAAACTTTAGACCAATTCTAGAGTATCTTCCCATTTAAGAAGGGCTCAGCAAAGCTACTTGGTTATTAATAGGTTGGAGACCGCTGTTACGAGGAGGGAATGTATGAGGCTGCCAAGCTGCTCTACACCAGTGTTTCTAACTTTGCCCGCCTGGCTTCCACCCTGGTCCACCTTGGAGAGTATCAGGCAGCGGTGGACAGCAGCTGCAAAGCCAACAGCACCCGGACGTGGAAGGAGGTAAGCATAAGTCTCCAGGAGCCCCCTAGTCTCTCAGGACTTCCCGCCTTGTCTGTCCTTCCTCCATACTCTTGTGCCAGATGGGATGTGTCTGGATGCCTGCCTTGTCCAGGTAGGGTTCTGAGTCTTTCGGGAAGGCTCAGAGAACCTCATATGCTAGCATTGTAGTTGAAGCAGAAGCCCTAGAGAACCCTGTGTTCGACAGTGCTCTCCCAGAAGGTCTCTTAATAGCATGGAATTATCAGTATGAGAAGTAGTATCGTAATTTAAAATATTTTTTAAAATCGTATGACCTTATTAGTGGTATAATCAATGTAAGTTGGAATTTTTGGTCTTTGGTAGTAAATTGTCTTATAACTCTGAAAATATCAGAATCTTCTGCAAGTAGAAAATGTTTGTAAAGGGAAGTGCAAAAGATTTAGCTTCAATGAATCTCTGAAGTATTGTTTAATAAAAAATTAAAATCTACCTAAACGTTCAATATCAAGGACATGGCTAAATAGTGTACACGTTGCAACTCTACCAAAATGAACAGGAAGGGTTACAGGAGAAGAGATTTCAAGTATTCCGTGAGAAATGTGTAGTAAGTAGGATGTCAAATGTAATTCCATTCTGTGAGTATGTGAGAGAGAGATCTGGTGGGTGCTATATAACAAAAAAAATAGTGGGTAACAATTGTGTCTCAAGGTACCTACCAGTTTTCTCCGGGTTATATGATCATTTTCGTTTTTCTGAGTTTTCTGCCAGCTCTGCCTATAGGGATGAGGTCTGTCTTCAGCTCTTGAAAGAAGAGCAACTGAAGGGCCCTTTCTGAGTCCTTTTGAGCAGAAGCTCAGGTGGTTCTTCCACTTCTAAGAACTTATTGTCATTAACTGTACATACTGCAGAATGCCTAAAACAAAAGTTCTGTTTAAAAAATATTTATGAAAGCTCCTCCCACATAAATGGCACTCAAATTTACTGTGCTCTGTTGACAGTTATTCTTGAGCTTTGTAAAACCATTTTCAAGTCCCAAACCTGAAATTTCAGCATTGCTTTCCCAGAGAGACTGCCACATCTCAGGGTGTAGAAGTAACTCATGAGCCCTCTTCTCTCTGGTCTCAAACACCCCCTTGGCCTGCAGATTAGAAATGTCATTATTTATCTTCCCAGTCTCACATAGCTCACCTTTCAGCTATTTACTTACTCAGAATCTAACTTTAAAAACCCCGTTTGCTAGTATTTCTGCATTTGTAGTTGCATCCCTGGAAGCCAGCAGTTGTGGTACTGTGCCCTGTCTTGGGAAATCTCATGGTGTCTGGCCTTCCCTCCCACAGGTGTGCTTTGCATGTGTGGATGGGCAGGAGTTCCGCCTTGCACAACTGTGTGGTCTTCACATTGTCATCCACGCAGATGAACTGGAGGAGCTGATCCACTATTACCAGGTAACTAGTCTCTGGCCAAAAATGATCTCTAGTGGCAGTGGAAATGATTAGTGACACTTAAACATTCCAAATAAAGGGACATTCATTTCCTTTTCACATCCATGGGTAGGCACACGAAGCACTGTCTCTATGGGAAAGGCTTTTCATATGCTAGACAACCTGTCCTTAAATCCTATTGGTATGTTAGATATCCTGGACCTCACTGCTGGCTGGTATTTGTGTTTTTAAGAGTATGCCCCCGGAAAACAATTTGACAATAAAATATTATGGGGAAAAAAAAAAAAGAGTATGCCCCCTTCTCTGGTGTCCTTGGACATTCAGAAGCCCAGCCAGTGGCTTGCACATGTGGATAACTGTTGGGTAACTTGCTGGGAACACTGACCCAGTTATAGCAGAGCCACAGCCTATACCCCAGTCCCTCAGAGTTTGTGGCCCACAGAGGATATGATTATCAGGTGCCATAGAAATAGAGGACATGGTGGTGATGGTGGAGGGCACTTAAGGGGAAGAGCACTGGGTGTTGTATGGAAAACAATTTGACAATAAAATATTATGGAGAAAAAAAATAAAACAAGGTGTTATGTAACTAAAAAAAAAAAAAAAGAAAGAAAGAAATAGAGGACATGTGACAATCTAGGGGAGGGAACCCCAAGAGAACTTTGAAGGGTGGGAGCTGTCTGTGTCAGTGTCATAGTTAAGTTTCACTGTCAAGTGATTGACACATATCAGTGTGTTCAGGGCCTGGGCCTCTGCTTGTGGGAGTCCTGGAACTGTGTGGTCATACCCAGTAGGATCACCAGAAGAGACTAAAAGTGTGATTTTGCTCAGCTGTGTTACTCTTCCCATGGAACTCAAGTCCCAGCCCCTCTCACTGAGTAGGCAGTTAGGATTGGAGGGAACTTAATGAGTCACAGGACTCAAGGGGCCTGTGAGCTTGTGAAAGTGGGTACCACTGGAGTCTAAAATGTCAAGCTAAGCTTGACAACTTCTTAGTGATGTATGCTTTCCTATTCCACAGAAGTTCAAGAAGTAAAACTATAAACAGGGAAAGTGATAAGGCAGTTTGGTGGCTGACAGAATACTTCATTTGTTCAGCAAATGTTGGAGTACCTGCCATGCGCTGGGCATTATTCTAGATAATGGTATCAGTGAACATAACAGGAAAATCCTCATTCACTTGAATTTACATTCAGTAAGGTTGACAGGCAACAAACATCATGTGTGGGCAGTGGAGTGCCTGGGTATAGCTTCATAAAGTGGCCATCAAGGTCATACTAATTGAGAGACCAAAACTGAACAGAGACCTAGAGAAATCAAGGGGTCTGGTCATGGGGATATTTGAGGCCAAAGGTCAGCAGCCAGGGCAGAGTCCAGAGGCAGGAATGTGCCAGATATTTGAGGAAGGGCCCTGGGGAGTTTGGGGAATATGGGCCATCATGAAGGACTCCCAACAGAACATGGGACCTGAAGGTAAGGGGCCATTCTGGCTTGCATGTTGAGAACAGACTTTCCCTGGGGCACGGAGAAAGGGGAAGGGGCATATGGCAGCCAGGAGAGCACTGGGGCAGCTAATATAGGATAAGAAGTACTCAGGTGGTCAGGTTTGGGGTGGGGGGGTTTGAAGGTAGAGCCAAGTCTATATGCTAGTGGATTGTGTGCGGGTGAGAGAGAAAAGTCCAGGATGACTCCATTTATTTCTGTCCTGAACAACTGGAGATAGAGTTCTCACCAGTGGACACAGGGAAGACGAAAGGGAGAAACTGGTGGAAGGGAAGGACAGGGATTCAGTTTTGGACATACTGAGTTTGAGCTACTAATTGGATGTTCATGTAGAGGTGCCAGAAGTGGGGGATGGAAATGGGGCCTGGTGTTTAGAGATGAAACCCAGCTAGAGAAATGATATAGGAGCCTTAGACACACATATGGAACATAAAGACACACAACCAAGTGAGGTCACAAGGGTGGTAGCAGATAAAGAAGAGCAGAAAGGGAGTCCAGAGCCCTCCAGCATGGGTTGGGGCAAAGTAAGAAAAAGCGCTAGAGAACAAGGCATCTGAGCAGCGATGTGCAGGAGGGAGGGACAGTTAGCCAGGCAGAGTCCTGCTGAGGAGTTCTGCTGAAAAAAGCAGTAGAAAAATGGAATGGCACTGGTAGGGACCATGGGGTCAAGAAAGAGCATTTTTGGATGGGAGAATTAGCAGGATGTTAGCTAAAGGCAAGCTGTGGAGGGAGAAGCTGATAACAAGAGAAAAGGAGACCGTTGCTGGCCCAGCAGCCTCAGTAGGTGGCAGGAGCTGGGGCCTGGATTCCAGGCTGGCTGGCTCCTAAGCAGGAACACAAGCAGGGTGCAGATGCTGATAGGGTCCACACTGGCTTTTGCTTCTGATGGCTTCCATTTCTCAGTGAAACAGGAACAAGTTTAGCCACACAGTGAAGTCAGGGAGTCAGAAGGGTGTGAAATAGCCCTCTGGGGATGACCCTTGATGTTTTCAGGCATTAATGTGATGGGAGCCAGTCAGACTGAGCTCAGGCATGTTAGGCAGCCTGGAACTAGAGTGCATAACTGAGAGGGACCAGGGCTGGCCGCCCTGAGTGCATTTACCCCTACGCCAACCATGTCGGTCTTTCAGGATCGGGGATACTTTGAGGAACTGATCTCCCTGCTGGAGGCAGCCCTGGGCCTGGAGCGGGCCCACATGGGCATGTTCACAGAGCTGGCCATCCTCTACTCCAAATTCAAGCCTCAGAAGATGCCAGAGCATCTGGAGCTCTTCTGGTCCCGAGTCAACATCCCAAAGGTAATCTGGCTGTCCTCTGGGTTCTGGCTGCCATGTGCACGTGTGGCATAAGCCCAACCCATGGCTGTCCCTGCAGGTGCTGAGAGCTGCAGAGCAGGCGCACCTCTGGGCAGAGCTGGTGTTCCTCTATGACAAGTATGAAGAGTACGATAATGCCATCCTTACCATGATCAATCACCCTACTGATGCCTGGAGGGAAGGGCAATTCAAGGATGTCATTGCCAAGGTAAGAGAGTGCCTCAGCATCAGTTCCTGCCTGCTTCTGCCCAACCTGTCCTGGGGGTGGGTGGGCCAAATGCCAGTGTGTGTGCCTCAGGACATGTTACCTTTGTCTCAAGTCTCACTGCCCTCTGTGCAGGTGGTGGTGATTCCATCTTCACAAGGGAACAGGGAATGGATGCTTAGGGTTAATGACTGGCCTAGGGCCCCACAGCTAGGAAGCAGGTGGAGGGAGGGTCCAGGACCACTCTCCCCACGCTGCTCAGGACAGGGTCCTAGACAGCCAGACCCTGGCGTTTGTTCTTCCTTCTGCCCTCTGGAGGAACCCCCACCTCCAGACCTGGTATGTATGATTTCCTGTTGTATCGTTTCATAGTTTCTACCATCTGGCATATTTTTTCTTCATGTCTCTCCCCTCCAAAACTGCCAGCCCCAGAGGAGCACAGGCACCTGACAGAGGTAGAGTCATGAGCCCAGGTTTACTGGCCTCTGGATTCCCACCCTTCCTAGGAGCCTCTATCCTTCCATAGTCTAGTCGGGCTAAACCAGGGCACTTGCCAAGCTGTTCCACTAGCTGCCAAATACTGTTGGAAGAGGTCAGGTCTGGGGACATGCAGCAAGCGGGCCTCTGCTGTTTTGTTTCTGGGCTCAGAGTGGGCCTTGCATCCAAGCCTCTCCTTCTTTGTGAACTCTGTGTATATTAGAAGCTTATAAGGTGAAGCTTTCTGTCATCAGTCTCTGGATCTTTTGCTTTGAGTGTCCTTGTTTCATCCCAGTGGCTTTACTTAAATAAGTTGCCCACAGGTCTCCTGTTTGCTGTCTGCCAGTGAAAGATAGCATTCTGACCGTGTGTCCTGTTGCTTCCAGGGTGGGGGCATGGGCTCCTTACATCTGGATCAGAGAGTTGCCTGCCTTCGGTTCCATATATGACTGCTGAGTAGAGGTGTGGGTGATGGGTGGGGTCACCAGTTCTCAGCATCTGAGGTCACACACATCAGTACTATTCAGAATAATCAGTGAAGTCGGTGGCCATCTGACAGAAATCCCACCCTGTACAGGATCTGCAGTTGCTAATGGAAAGGCAGGCAGACTTCACATTCCTGTGCCCCAGCACACATGAAAAACATGCTGGAAAACACATACCTGATGAATTCTAGGCATGCTTTTCTCACATTAATTCGAATGCTGTCAAGGTGCATTTTAAAGTTGATAATGTGTCATGGTTGAGGTGGCAGTGCTTTTTGTTTCTTAGTAGTGTCTGGAGCGTTGGAGTTTTCCAGGCAGCTGATGTGGCCCATGAGCCAAGTGCAATCTACCCTAATAGTTGTCAGGATCAGCATATTTCTGAAGAGAGATGGAGGTCAGCATGGCATCTTGGGTCTGAGGTCACATGCTCATGGACGAGACTATGTCTTGTGGGAAAACAGTGTTCATGCAGCTGACAGCTGAGTTCTGTTCTTAGTACAACACCAATGCCTCTGCCTGTCTGCCTTGTGGGAGACTCCTGTGAGCTCACATGTGGAGGAGAGAGGGAAGGACACCAGCTGGCATGGTGTCCTGGCACAGAGAACATTGTTGGCACTGTGGGTACACAACAGGAGAGCTTTAGAATAGTCTGGCCACAGGACTGAGTGATAGAGAGCCAGGCAGGGGTGACATAGACCAGGGTTACATCCTGGCTCAGCCATTTGCTATCTCTGTCACTTTGAGCTAGTGTCATCATTGTCAACCTTGGTGACCCCATCCCTAAAATGAACATGTTTCCTGCCTGCCAGGTGTCCAGTGGCAAGTGCCCTGCTGATAGCAGGTGCCTCTCACAGGTAATGCAGTAAGTGTCAGGAACCAGAGCACCCTAGCTGGTCACCCTTGAACTCATGACAGAATCCTTGAACCTCAATATTCTCTTCTTCAAAATGGAAATAATGCCCTGTCCCTAGGCCTTGGGCAGTAGTAGCTGTCCTTACCAACTGCACAAGTGGGTACAGCTGTGTTGGTGCTCCCCTCCTGGTACGTTGCTCCAGAGGAGGGTGCCAGGCAGATGCCAGTGCCCTAGATGGGAGCCATGGATTCTGTAGAGAGTGCCCGATGCCTCCAGATCAGCAGCTCAGTCCAACACAACACATGTCCAAGGACCCACACTCAGAGTGGTTGGGCCAGCTCTTGTCCAGCTTCACAGTCACTGCACTGAGTGGACAGAGCATGGGCAATTGTGCTCTGCCCTAAGCCATCCAACCAGCCATCCATGCTTTAATGAAGGCTGCAAGGACTTGACCAGAAGGCAGGAAAAGTTATCCAGTATGCCCTTGCCCCTCCACCCTACCTTACGTCCCCACTGTCCTTTCTCCTTATTAGACATTTGGTCTGGCTAGAGACCCATGATCGGGTCCAGATACCACTGAGTAAAAGGGCCTGGCCAGAAGATTAGCAGTTCCAGAGCTCTGATGCAGCATGCCTAGGAGAAGGGGTTGGGGGGAGCACTGCTCTTCTTTGCACCCACAGGGGCAGCACAGGGACTCTGAGGCCATTCTAGGTCAGAATCTGTAGTGACAATGAGTGCTTTGCTCTGAGAGGGGCACATCTGAGTAACTGATAGAAGAGAAGGTAAAGTCAGTAACCAGCAAGAATACCAGTAATGAGCAGGGCTGTGGACAGTCCTCTTCCTCTGCCATTTGGTCTGCAGATGTCACTGGGCCCGCATTGCTGCTAGCTTATACCTGGGCCTGGTGTTGCTAGAGAGCTCCCATGCACCCACCCCCTCCACCCAGCATAACTCTAGTGTTGCCATGCCCTGTGTGTAACCCTGAAGCTTTGTGTCTTCTTTTGGACATGCTCATCACCACTGACCTAGCACACATCCTATGGAGTCAGGGGTCACCTTGCTGTCCTCTGAACACCAGGCCCTACAGTCAGCAAGCCTGGGGGGGTGACCTTCCCACCAGCACAGGGTCAGCCTGGAGATACTCTGTCCTCCTCTGCCTACCAGGATGCCTAGTCTGAACATCATGGCATCTTGTCTGAGAGCAGTGGAAGCGTAACAGGATTTGCTACAGCTCATACTCAGCTTCCCAGGGAGGACTGGGGGAATCTTGCTCGGGTAAAACCATGTTTTGGTGTTTGGGTTTATCCTGGCTTGTTACCCCTCATGCATTCACTCAACAGATACGAGCTGAGCATCGACCCCACAGCAGATACTGGGGTGAGTCAGGAAACAAAGGCCAGCCTCTTAGGTCATTGAGGGGCAAGTGCTGAGGAGAAAAATGTCACAGAGGTGGGAAAGGGGGTGTGCTTGGTCTTAAAAGGGCCAGTCACAGCCTCACTAATAAAGTGTTTCTGGGCAAAACCCAGAAGTTCTGGTGTAGTGTGTGGCATCTGAGACCTGGGGATTAACATGGGCTGACCCTCGGCTCTGCCCCCATTTGCAGGTTGCCAATGTGGAGCTCTACTATAAAGCCCTGCAGTTCTATCTGGATTATAAACCTCTGCTCATCAATGATCTGTTGCTTGTGCTGGCACCCCGGCTGGACCACACCCGGACTGTTGGCTTCTTTTCAAAGGTGAGTCAGCCAGCATCCCAGAGCCAGAGAAGGGTGTGTTGGGCCAAGGTCATCTGAATGATGGTACTTTAATAATAAATTTTTTAAACTGATCCCCAGAAAATGTTAAGATTAAATATATCAAACTGCTTTTAGGTTTCAGATGTAGCTTTGTGTTTCAGCCAAAATGTTCATAAATAAAATTGACACTTACTCAGTAACCCAGGTAGCCCTTTGTATTAGTGGGTGTGTAGGGCATGTCAGTTGGTGGTGGCCAGGAGACCTAGAACTGGGATGTACACACTGGTCCTTCAGTGTGCCATGGGGCCATGAGCTCAGTGCCCTGATGACTTGCCCGAGTGCCCTAACCATTCTCCTGACTCATCAGGCAGGCCAGTTGCCCTTAGTGAAGCCTTACCTGCGGTCAGTCCAGAGCCACAACAACAGGAGTGTGAATGAGGCCCTCAACCACCTACTGACAGAAGAGGAGGATTACCAGGTGGGTGTGGGGTGTGTGTCCTATGAGAGGGAAGTGGCAGCTCCTCCTGTGCCCCAGGGACCTGTGCAGCTAGCATTGGGCATTCAGGGACTACAGAGCCCTTCTCCATACCAGCCCTCTTCTCAGAGGGCTGACCTTGCAGAAGAGGGGTTGTGGGCCCGACAGGCCCCACAGGTGCATGGGGAGGGGCCTTTCTGAGGCCAGTGAGTAATTCCTGGTTGCCTATTCCACTATGTCCCTCACCCACGGAAAGGCCACGTCTTTCTAGGGTTTGAGGGCATCTATCGATGCCTACGACAACTTTGACAACATTGCCCTGGCACAGAGGTTGGAGAAGCACCAGCTGATTGAGTTCAGGCGCATTTCGGCTTATCTATACAAGGGCAACAACCGGTGGGCCCAGAGCGTGGAGCTCTGCAAGAAGGACCATCTCTACAAGGTTGGTGTCCCAATGAACCCCCCACCCCGCCCTGTGTGCTTCCTGATGTTTCGAGGAGTGTGAGATGGTCACATCTCCTGCCAGGAGACATTTGTGGGGGGACAGAGAGGATTATGTTAAGGGGGAAGTGTTCTTAGAACACAGGCTGGGGATCCTTATCTATCATTAATATAGAGCTTCTTTAAAGTTATTTGGATTAAGGAGCGCCTGGGTGGCTCTTTTGGTTAAGCATCCATCTCTTGGTTTTGGCTCAGGTCATGATTTCATCATTCATGGGTTCAAGCCCCACGTCAGCGTACTTTCCTTGGGATTCTCTCATCACTCTCTCTTGCTTGTGTGTACGGTGCACACATCCTCTCTCTTGCTCTCTCTCTCAAAACAAGTAACATTTTTTAAATAGGTATTTGGATCAATGAATAGCTACCATGGAGTTGAATCTTTCCTGGCAGCTATTTGTGAGTTTTGTTCTCCCTAAACAGTGCGGCAGCAATTCACTTGGCACCTATTTTGTTTTTGATCAATGTGTGGGGAATAAAAACACCAAAGTGAAAATCACATTCAAAATTTCTTGTTTCTGCCGTTAAGCAGTGGGTCAGTACCATCCACAGGTCTGAATCTGGATCTGGGCATCTGAAAGCTAGGCTGGGCTGCTTGGAGAGATCCCAGGCCCTTGAAGGCATTACCTTTGCTCCTCCTGGCCTCAGCATCTCCCCAGTGGGGTAAAGTTCAGTTGCACAAAAGGGCCATTGTAATGTGCTACGCGGCTAAGCTAATTTCCAAGAATTCCATGTGCTACGAGCCCCTGGGGAGCCTTTTTTCAAGGCCATGAGCTTCACCTAAGGTGTTACTCCCAGAATTGTGCTTGGCATCCCTGAGTACTCTCCTAGGACATGGACATGCCTCTCTCTTCCATCTCTCTCTTATGGAACATGGGCCAAGGCCAAAGAACCCTGGACATCAGGGGCATGTCAAGCTTCATCCCAAGTTGTTACCTCCAGTTTGGGACTGTTAGGTGACATCTCCTCACTTCTAGTGAGAGTCCGTGCTTATGGTCCTTTGTGGGTGCTGACAGGGTCCCTGCAGAGGGAGCTCAGAAACAGCTCACAGGGTACTCAGGTGCTGGCACTGGGATGTGGCAGCGGGATTCCAACACAGCAGAGGAAAGCTGCCCCCGAGTAGGGGGTCCCAGCTGCCCCGACCTGCCAGTGTGCACACCAGGGTCTTGAGTGCATGGCCCCTTATCACTCAGACAATGAGCAAGTGAGCAATGTGGTGAGAACTCCCAAAAAGGCATTTGTCCTAAACCAAGTCCCACTCCTAGCAACATGTGCCAGGAAGAGAATCCACAAGGACAAAGCCACAGGCAGAAAGATGTTGCCATCATTCCAGTACCCTGGTTCTCAACAAGGGTGACTCTGACCCCCAGGGGATTGGTTGTCACACCTGGGGGTACGGTGCTACATCTAGTAGGTGGAGGCCAAGGTGGTGCTACAGGAGCCTATGATGCACAGGCCCCAGCCCTACACACAAGTGTCAGCCATACCTTGGCAGCAGAGCCCACCCTGCTTGCAAGTCCTGGGAGGATGAGTGGTCACAGTGTGCCACCTCTGGGGGTCTGGTGAGTGGCCAGTGCTGGCTTCTGGGACAGTCGTAAAACAATAAGCATGCTTTCCAGATCGCAGATCTGGGCACTCAGCCATCAGGGCCAACCACCTTGGGGAGTGTACGCTCCACCTGAGGAGCTGGCAGAGTAACTGCATGTGGGGGGCTGGGACTGTTGAGGAACTGCAGGACTGGAGGGGCATGAGGGAGCATGTCAGGACATCAAAAGGTGAGGGCTAGGGGGCCCTGATGCCCACGACTGAAGAACAAGGGCCTGCACAGGTATAGTCACAGGTTGGGGGTGGTGAAGGGCAGGGCAAGGGCTTGGAGCAGGGCCCTGACAAGTGCTGTCAGTGATCTGGGAAGGAGGTTGAGGGATGGGGACCAGGTGGAGAGCTAACACATGCATTGGCAGAGTTTAGGTTGTTTAATTCTTACCATTGTGGCTGGAAAATAGAAATCACTAATTTACTGATGGCTGTCACTAGGTAGGTATTCTTTATTTTTTAGACAAATCTGTAAATGTGAAAGTAGCAATTGGGTACTTTTGAGGGGACTTTTTTTATGTCAGGAAGAAAGGGAAAACTGCTGTTTCTTAAGCACTGGCTTTATCCCTCGTAGCTGCTGCATGTTGAGTCTGGAAGGATAGCGCTGGCTGTTGACCCAAGCACAGTGACCCTGGCCTGTGCAGCAGGCTCTGATAGCTCTCTCACCATCCCCTTTAAATGTGCAGCCCCATGCATCCCCTCTGCATGCCAGTAGGGCTGCAAGGCCAGAGCCTGTCTCCCAGGGCACCTGCACCCATGCATGCCTCCTCCCTCTCAATATTTCAGCAGGTCTGTGAGAGCCTGCTGCCAAGAGTACACTTGGTGTCCTCCATGGCTTTCCTGGAGCTGGTACTCCATCCTACCAGAGGGGAGCCAAGGTACAGGGACCTCTCAGCAGGCAAGGATGTCCTTCATGGGGCCTGGCACCATTCAGTATCCTACCAACTCAGAAAGTGCCTCAGGTGGCACAGGGCAGAATGGACCTGAGCTGTGTGTCTCCCTCGATTACAGGACGCCATGCAGCATGCTGCAGAGTCCAGAGACGCTGAGCTGGCCGAGAAGTTGCTGCAGTGGTTCCTGGAAGAGGGCAAGCAGGAGTGCTTCGCAGCCTCTCTCTTCACTTGCTATGACCTGCTTCCCCCGGATGTGGTGCTGGAGCTGGCCTGGAGACACAACCTCATTGACCTGGCCATGCCCTACTTCATCCAGGTGATGAGAGAGTACCTTAGCAAAGTAAGTATGGGCTCTGCTGTGAGTCCTTTGCCACCATGTGGCACAGCTATGACTCTAGCTCAGATCTACAGAGGCCCTCTAGGGGACCAGTCCAAGTTGTCCAACCAGCCCTGCCCACCTTTGAGAGAGGCCTTATGCCTTCACAGTTGAGCAATTTTCTGCCTAATATTAACCTCTTCTAGAAAATCACCTTGGGGGGCTCTGGGTAGAACTGAGCCCCTACCCTTGCATCAGTGGGCAAGCACAGGGGACTTGCAGCGGGTCTCCCGCACACTGCCAGGGCACCCAGTGGTGTGCTCGCCCACAGGCCAGGGCTTTGTTGAGTGAGAACAGTGAGGCACCAGCTGCCAGAGCTCCAGCACACAGCTCATAGGCCCTGTGTGGTCTCTTTACCTCTCAGCACACTTCCAGCGGAGTGCGCAGTTCGCGGTGCCTTCATTGGCAGACCTGTCATGGTAACCCACCCTTTGCCAA
Organism: Suricata suricatta; assembly: GCF_006229205.1. NCBI lineage: Eukaryota > Metazoa > Chordata > Mammalia > Carnivora > Herpestidae > Suricata > Suricata suricatta. Next base: position 61,623,667 of record NC_043713.1, on the reverse strand, counting down.
GCACTTAGTAGGAATGTTAACACCCTAACAAGTAGGTAGTCATTCCCTCTATGGCTGCAGGCATGGGTTTGGATCCAAAGCTGATAGGCTTCCTGGCCCTGAGGCCATACTCATGTCTTACTTGGTTGCTTCTGCCATTCTAGATGTCAGTTGGTGGCCGTGGTGGCCCACTCTGGCTTTCTTTGAGCTTTTTAACAAGATGAGAGTATCTGATTTTAACTCTTCCTGTGTGTTGAAGCCCTAGGAGTTCCTGTCTGGGGTGTAGCTGAGGCAGTGTCTGGAGACCCTTGTCACCTAATCTGGTTTGTTTCTAAGGCTGCAGGAAAGCTGTTGCTCAGCAGCATTTACTGGCCCATCCAGCCATACATATAGCCACATGGGCACCCCACAGTGCCAAGAAGCTACTAGGCTGTAGCCTCTTTCAGTGGTGTGAGGGAGGAGAGTGGCCTCTAGGAATTAGTGTAGGGTTTATGGAAGAAACAAGAAGCGCAGGTGTGGGGTGGTGCTGGAGTCTGGAGCACTGCCAGCTTTGGCCTGCGAGGGCTTGCTCTGTCTGCCACCTGCAGAGCCTCCTGGGAGCTGCCCAGCCGCTGTCAAGAGCTGTCACATGGGTCATTCAAGGCCATCTCCCTGCTGCAGGAGGAGGGACTTCCAGAGTGTGTCCTAGTCCCATTTACACAGCACATCTGAGTGGAAGATTTCCCAAGACTCTTCAGGAGATATGGAGAGACAGTTCTGGCCATGTGGCCTGATCTTTAGATGACTAGGGTGCATAGACTGGTTGGATTTACAAGGGTCCTTGGTTCCTCAACCACAGTGGAGGGCAACTCCTTAAAGGAAGTGTCTGTGCCATGTTGGAACTTGTCTTCAGAATCGCTTCATGGTTTCTGCTTTTCCCGTCCTTAAGTTGTCTTAACCTGGAAGCAGTTTGTCTGCTGTGCCCTGCATAAAGAAGGATACATAGAACTTGAATTTCTTCCTGGAATCAAGGCATGTGAATTAACATAAGAACTCTTGCTGCTCAGACCTTTATTGCTGCAGGGGTTGGGACTTCCAAGGAGCCCCAGGGACTTGGGCGGAACACACTCCCTCTCTGTGGTGATGGAGGTCATCCTGGCAGCCATGTCACCTTGGTCAGCTCTGCAGCTGCATAGCTAATCCAGGCTGGGACAGCGTATTTGGTCTAAAGCTGCCTTCCTGCTGGAAGGATTGGCTACCTGGCCCAGGGTCCCCAGACACATCCCCTAGTCCTGGAAGAAGGCAAGGGCTACCATGACACCTGGCCTCACTGCTGCCTTGCATGCTTCCCAACCAGCACCAGACAGGGAGCCTATCATATTGGAGATAGGATGGGCTCAGTAGGGGTTTCTTAGGCAGCACAGGGATGTGAACTGAGTCTCAGGTGGGCTGGGGCCCAACAGACTAGACTGCTCTGAGGTGGAGGGGCCCAGACAAGACCACAACCCCTTCCTGACTGGAGAACTGGGCCCAGGGCCTCTTGATTCATTTGGGAAGCTTGAAGGCCATCCGTCTGAGAAAGCCTCATATGCCCGAACCTCCTAGCTCTCTCAGGCTTAGCTTAGACTTCAGCCTGGTTGTCACCCAACTGAAGATAGAAAGTATAGATTACAAGTCCACTGTGCTGTCTTGCTCCTTCCTCACCTCAGCTCTAGTCCCAAGGAGGGAAGGGGAGGGGAGTGCACAGGGCCAGAGACAGGACTGTTTTTGTTAGAGTTCTGGTGCCTGGCCTGACCTCTCCCAAGCCTGAGTGTACACGGGGCACATAATTTTTTCTTTTCTGGCTTGAGTGCTTGTTTAGGGGGGGTCCCAGACACACAATTGCTATTGCCCCCACTCGCACAGTGCTGTTTGCTCCTCAGGTCCCTGTCACCACCTCACTCTGTTGCCTCTCCATCCGTGTGTCTGCTCCAGCCTGTGGGTACCACATAGGGCAGCCCCTTGTGAAGCCTTGAGAAAGAGCAGGGAGGCAGCCTGACCTCATATGGCTGTCCCTGCCCCCACCTCTAAGGTGACACTCCATCCCTGCCAGGTGGGATGTCCCAGATATCAGGTGACTGGTCTCCTCTGGAGAGGTGGGCAGCCTGGACTAACTGGCTGTAAGAAGTGCTACATTGTCTTGGCAGTGACCTTGTGTCCAGGGCTCACCTAGCCCTGTGAGCTGTGCTGCATATGCAGCCTGCAGTCACTGGCCATTGCTCTGGTGCTCTAGGCAGCCAGGTGCCCACTTGGAAAGCACTGGGCTGGAATAGCAGTTAGAGGTCACCAGGCCCCCACTGGGCACTCCTATGTCTACCCAGTTACAAAGGCTTCACCTTGTGGAGCAGGGGTCACTGCAGGTACAGCATCTGCCATGTAACCATCCTCAGCTCTGACTTTGCTGGAGGCTGTATATTGCCTCCTGGCCCCACAAGCACCTCCTGGCCCAGACTGCATGCAGCCTGTCAGGCAGGCACTAGAGTGCTCTTGCCTCTTTGCAGGTAGACAGACTGGATGCCTCGGAGAGCCTGCGCAAGCGAGAAGAGAATATAGTGGAGCCTGCCCCTCTCCTTTTTGGTAGGTGACACCCCATTGTCCCTAGTCCCCTGTCCCTAGGGAGGGGAAAGTAGGGAAGGTGATTCATGTTGCCATTCCCTGACTGGGCTTCAGATCAGAGAGGGAATGGATAGGGTGGGGGACAGAAGGACCACAGTGTTATGTTGTGCAGAAGGTCAGTGTATCCAGGAATGTTGAAGAGGCATGGCCATTGTCCTCCCTTTTCTGAGGGCACGTGCCTTCTGTGAGGGTGCCCTTGCCTGTTCCTTGTGCCTAGCAACTGTCCAACTCTGAGCCACTGCTGTGTGCTGCTCTGCCTGGTCCCAGGAAGCAAGGCTGCTTCTCCCTTTGACTTGAGAGCCTGCCTGTATGGCCTAGCTGTTGAGCAGACAGATTGGTTGGTGTCCACTGCACCAAGAGGCTTTGGGTTCTAGAGTACATTGCAGGAGTAACAAAGGCCTGGGGGTGTGGTGTGAGCATGCAGCATGTGAGCCTGGTCTCAAGTCTCCTGTCAGTTGTGTCCTCTTCAGGGTCATTGTGCCTCTACTACCACCACCATTAATGTCAATCTGATTTCTTTAGATTTTGATGGGCATGATTGAGACCCAGCCAGTTGAGCTAAGTAAGTGTCCCATTTTGGGACTAGCTTACCCTCTAGCCTGGCCAGCCTCTGTGGCTGGCCCCACAACAGCAACTCCCACTGTCCTCGCCCCCAGGCATCTGTTCTCCAGTGCCTGAGCCTTGGGTGGTCAGGGCTGGTCTGCACCCTGCTCTTGGGCCCCTGTCCATGCCTGGGCAGCAGGAGCTCTGCTCACTCTCTGCTTCTCCCTCTGCAGGCCAGCAGCTGATGCTGACAGCAGGCCCTGCTGCAGGCCCTGCCCCTGCTGGCTTCCCCTCTGGATATGCTGCTGCACCTGCCTTCACCCAGCCTCCTGTGTACGGCTTCAGCGTGTAGTGGGCACTCAGTGGCAACATGCCTCTATAGGGTTATTAACCTCAAGGAGCTGTCACTGCAGAAGCACAGAGGACCCTGATGGGAAGCAGGGACACCTGGACGTTATTTATTTTTGCTGAGGCCCAGGGATGGCAGCCTCTGAGCCATCCTATCTCCTGGGTAGGCCAGGGGAGACACTGCCTGCCCAAGAAGATCAACTTGGGTGGACTTCTGCCTCCACGTCCTCTGGCTGGAGCCAGGCATTCCTGGGGCATTCTCCCCAAGGATATCTTGCCCTTGGTGGGAGGGGCACCTGGTCTTTGCTCAACACTGGCAGAACTGCCCCCTCCAGGCCATTTTGCTGGCCCAACTGAACAGACCTTCTAACTGGCTCTGAGCCTCCTACCGATCATGAATATTAAAGTTGGTTTATCAAGGCAAAGCTTCCCTGCTTGGTGCTGGTGTGGGTAGCAGGGGACAAAAGATTCGCTGGGGCCTCGTTGGGGATGAGGACCTCCTCCAGGGGGAGATAGCCAGAGTATGTTGGGGTCTTTTCCCGTGAGCTCTGCACGGAGCTCTAAATCCCGTAGGGGGAGTGGTAGCCTCACAGACCATCGGGTGTGGGAATGCCAAACATCAGGGATGGGGCTAGTCCCAGGTTTCCCCGGGGGAGGGTCTGCCCTTCTCACCACCCCGAACTCCGGGGATCCGGTCGTTCAGGCAAATGCATTGAGACCTGCCCCTTCCAGTGTCGGATTCCGCCAGATGCCGGGGCGGGTTTTGGAAACTGCACCTTGATCCACAGCTCCAGGCCCGGACACAGCACCGCCTCCCAAGTGCCTTGGGCTTGGCTATTGGCTGGGCTATCGACTCCGCCCCGACGCCTGCCTCGCTTGCCCCGCCCCAGCCTCAGTTTCCCGGCCGGCACAGGGCGGGCTGGAGGCGGGGCCCGGCTCGGACCACGCGAGGCGGAGCCTGGGAGCTGACGCGACCGCCCCGCCCCCGGGCCATAACCGGTCGCCTCCGCAGCCGCCGCCTCTGCTGCCACCGCCGCCGCCGCCGACCAAACGCCGAGAGCAGGAGGCTCGGACCCGCGGCCGA
>NC_043713.1:61589604-61618979 GCF_006229205.1 Suricata suricatta | reverse complement strand
CCTGCCATGGCCGCGCCCCGCGCTCTGGCAGCCGCCGCGCCCGCGTCTGGGAAGGCCAAGCTGACGCACCCGGGGAAGGCGATCTTGGCAGGTGGGCCCCTCGGGGATGCGGACCTTCGGCTTGCCCACTCCTCGGCCGCGCAGCGCTTCCGGGTGGGCCCGGGACGCCCAGGCCCCGCCTCACTTCCGGGTCGGGCGGGGGGCGCGGCCGAGGTCCTCAGCCAGAGCTTGGGTATTCGCCCTGCGTGTTGCCCCTCCGCACCTAGCCAGGACAACGTGGTGGGGTGGAGAAGCTGCCGGGCCTCTCCTACACCGCAGGAGCCGGACAAAGTCCGGGGCGGGGGAGGGGCCGGGGCACCAGCGGCTGTGGGCGGGGCGGCCGGTGGTCTCAGGGTCCGGGTGTCGGGTCCCTGCAGGCGGCCTGGCGGGCGGCATCGAGATTTGCATCACTTTCCCCACCGAGTATGTAAAGACACAGCTACAGCTGGACGAGCGCTCGCACCCTCCGCGGTACCGGGGCATCGGTGAGTAGGGGGCTGCTGGCACTGGGACGGCATAGAGACGGCCGGCACCCGGAGGGCATGGCTAGGCCTTGCGCTCGGGGAGCAGCCGTGGCGGGCTGTGGGGAGGTGCGAAGGCTGGTCTCTAGGGCGGCAGGGGTCGCTGAACGCCCCCTTCTCCAGGGGACTGCGTGCGGCAGACGGTCCGCAGCCATGGCGTCCTGGGCCTGTACCGAGGTCTCAGCTCCCTGCTCTACGGCTCCATCCCCAAAGCGGCCGTCAGGTGAGGTGGGGTCAGATGAGGTGGGCTCGGGTGGCCGAGGGAGGGCATCCGGCGGCTGCATCCCCTCTCATCCTACTGCCTCCCATTCCCAGGTTCGGGATGTTTGAGTTCCTCAGCAACCACATGCGAGATCCCCAGGGACGCCTGGACAGCACACGGGGGTTGCTGTGTGGCCTGGGTGCCGGCGTGGCCGAAGCAGTGGTGGTCGTGTGCCCCATGGAAACCATCAAGGTAGGGAGGGTCTGGGCAGGTGGCAAGGTGTGCAGAGGGGTGATGAGGTGGCCAGGTCCATCCTGCTCTAGTGTTTCATGGATACCCTCGAGGTGGAGAGTGTCCGGCAGAAGCAGGGCAGAGTGTTCAGTAAAGGACCTCCTGTGGAGACTGGACTCTGTCCTGAAGGCAATGGGACAACTGACATTAAGGTTTTAAAAAAAAGTTTATAAACAGAAAGCATAAGATAACACGTGTTTATTGCCTAAGCTGTGGCAAATATTAGCAAACATAACTGCAGAGACTTTTTAGTAAGGTCAACCCTCTTGTTTTCTGGGGCCTTGTGTCCCGCGGTGGCCTTGGGTGGCTGTGTTTCCAGGTGAAGAGCTGCATCTCCCACCCTGGTCTGATCTCTGTGGGCCCTGGGACCGCAAGCCAATGGGCCAGGTATGCCCTTCCAGTGGTGTCCTGGAAGCCAGTGCCTTTGCTTCCCTCCCACAGGTGAAGTTCATCCACGACCAGACCTCCTCCAACCCCAAGTACAGAGGATTCTTCCACGGGGTCAGGGAGATTATTCGGGAACAAGGTGAGCTGTAATGCCCTCCTCCATAGGTAGGGTCTGGTGCCTTGGCCTGGCTGGCCTGCACTAACTGCTTTGGTGCTCAGTTGTGCCACTTCCCCACCCAGTCCCCAGCTGGGGCCTTGGAAGGCCCCTGTGTGACTGCCATGCCTACCTGCCTTAGGGCTGAAGGGGACCTACCAGGGCCTCACAGCCACCGTGCTGAAGCAGGGGTCTAACCAGGCCATCCGCTTCTTTGTCATGACCTCCCTGCGCAACTGGTATAGAGGTATGTGTCAGTTGGGTCTGCTGCCCCAAGGCCCCACCTCCAACCCTCTGAGCCTAACTCCTCTCTGGTCCTCCCTGCCAGGACCCTGCCCCTCTCCCCTCCCCCCCCCCCAAGCCCACATTCATTGGCTATGGTCTATGCGCCTCCCCAGTCCTGAAGAACCCTTCCTTTTGCCCTCCCATCACTTTCTGATTGTAACCCCCACCCACATCCAGGGGACAACCCCAATAAACCGATGAACCCACTGATCACCGGAGTGTTTGGAGCTGTCGCTGGTGCAGCCAGTGTCTTCGGGAACACTCCTCTGGACGTGATCAAGACCCGGATGCAGGTGGGGGTGGGGCCACAAAGGAGGCGGGGAGTTTGCTACAAGGAGCTAGCCGCTGAGCCACGTACTGTGCTGCTGTCCTGCAGGGCCTGGAGGCGCACAAATACCGGAACACGTGGGACTGTGGCTTGCAAATCCTGAGGAATGAGGGGCTCAAGGCGTGAGTGGGGGAGGGGCAGGGCTGTGGTCCCCACCCCAGACTCTTCCAAGCCTCCTACATGGGCCTCACCCCATTCCTGCTGCCAGCCCCAGTTTACCCCCTAGGGCGTTTTTACCTTTAGGCCCCTGCCCTTGTCTTTCCAATGTCAGGACCCACCCTTATGCCCAGGGACTCTGTTTTTCATCTGACTCCTCACCTCCTATCTCTCCCCCAACTCCAGATTCTACAAGGGCACCATCCCCCGCCTGGGCCGGGTCTGCCTGGATGTGGCCATCGTGTTTGTTATCTATGATGAAGTGGTGAAGCTGCTCAACAAAGTGTGGAAGACAGACTGAGTCCCTTAGGGGGTCTGCGTGGGGGTTGCCCCCAGGCACCTCCAGACCAGTCCCCACTCCCCTCTTCTCATGATTCCAGTGCAGTCGTGCCAAAAGGCTCCGTTTCCCTGTTCCTTGCACTTCATGGTCTGGGTCTGTACCCTGTAGCCATGGAGTCCACATGTCCCTTAGTGCCGTGTGTCCCTTGTGGTGTGTATGACCACCATTGAGTTCATGTATTTGGCCAAGGCTGGGTGACGTTCTGACCTGTGAATCTGTACCCACTTGTCCATGTGCTTACTCATGAGCCATGTGCCTGTGTTTCATGTTCTGTGTCATGTGACCCTGTGCCCCACTTCCCCGGGGTGCCCATGTGGCTTGGGTCCACGGCCCTGTAGCCATGGCCCGGTCCCAGCCCGGTGCCTTCCACCCTGGGCAGCAGGGGCACCTGTCCCGGCCTACCACAGCTGCCTCCGGGCCTCAGCCTGGCCTCACCGCATTCCAGGGGCTATGTGCCCCCTGCTTCTCCCGCCACTGGCCTTAACTGGCCCTTGGGCCCTCCCTCTGCCCAGGACAGGGTGCAGGGTGGCACCCGCCACTCTCAGGACCACCCTCCCAAGGCCGAATAAACCGGATCCTGTTGCAGCCTCCTGTCACTGTGTGGGCCCATCTGTGGGTGAATAATGACGGCAATGGCTCTGCAAAGAGCAGGCATACCCCCTCACCTGAAGACACTGACAGGGAAGCAGTGCAACAGGTGGGTAGGCTGGTGAGTGAGCCAGCTATGGCCACAGCATCACCCCTAACAGGCCTGGCACCATCAAGCCAAGGAACATTTAGATTCTATCCAGGCCATGCTTGTGGCCTGTGAGCTAGGTTCTACAGGGTCGGCTGGTGAGCATGGCCTCGGGGTCACCTAGCAGGCAGCACTGAGTGGGCAGAGTGGGGAACTGCCCTATCCCAGGGTTTGAGTCTGGGAGAGAGTGTTGCCAGGCCCTTGACTGCCCCTCAGCAGCCCCCCACCATGGTTTCTCTGCAAAGTGGTCTGCTTGTAGGGAAGTGCTTTGGGACATCCAGTTTCTGGTCCCCTGAGGATCTAAGCAGGGGGCCTTGCCTCACTCTACCCTGGCTGAAAGGCAGCTGCCCTAGGGCAGGAGCGGGTGGAACTAATTGACCATGGCCCCAGCCCCACCCCACCCCCGAAGATCAGGAGCTGGGAACCATAACCCAGAGCCAAGTGGAAGAGACCCGACCGTAGGACAGGATAAACCAGGGCCCCTGGCTGTGTGGGGTCAGAAGGCACTTTCCTGTCCAAGTGATCCATGGGTAAGAGTCATTCAAGGGTTTGGCTCAGATTGGGAAATAACTTGCCAACAAAGACTCAGTAAACAGGTTTGGTCTCTAGCGCTGCTCCTTTTAGGGGAGAGTGTCCCACCCCACAACCTGCACACCACCCAGATCCCTGGACTCTGGGGATATAGGGGATCTGGGACAGATCCGAGGACCAGTTGTGGGCTTAGGGGTACAAGGGAAACGGTTTTGAAGGCCTGGCTGTGCACACTCAGTGCTCTCAGGAGAAACCAATCTTGGCCACCACTGAGGAGAAAAGGCCCCCCAGCAAAGCTTGTCTGCCCATGGGGACCACAGGCTGTCCCCCTCCCACACACATAGCAGGGCATGCAGGCTCAGCCACTGGCTGTGGGCCTCAGGAACTTTGCTGTGGTGATGGGCAGTGGTGGGGAACAGAAAGAACCCTGGCTTCTCATTTGCTCACTATGTGACCTTGGGCAAGTCACCTAACCTCAATTTCCTAATCTGAAATGGGTTGGCAGAAGAACCCACCCCATCTCCCTAAGGTGCTTAGAACAATGCCTAACTCAGTAAGCCCTTGAACATGTAGCTTTTTTCTTTAGGTTGCAGGAGCTTATCTCCAGGCCCCCAGGAGTTCCAGGTAGTTCCTAGAGTAGGCCAAGCCCAGTAGCAGCCCTGAGGGGACTCTGTGACCTCAGTAGTGACCTCCAGGAATAGTATCCGTCCACTGACTGCACACCAGCATCCTAGAGGCCTGTACCCTTCACCCTTCACTGGGAGGATGGGGCTGAGGCTGCACTGAGCACAGGGCCTGGGGACCCCCACCCATGAACAATCTAGCCCCCATTCCTCTCCCTCCAGGATGGGCAGGGACCCTGCCATAGTCCAGGTCTCCTCTCCTGTGCCATACAGCTCTACAGGTACAGCAGGTAGCCCAGTCAGAAAAACTGAGCTGGATCTGAGTCCCCAGGGGCTGTGATTACAAAAGAGCCACCCACCCCCTTCATTTATCACCTGAATTAGTGGGCAGCCTCAGTTCTTGGAGCAGAGACCTGAGGGGAGGGGAGCAGGAAGGAAGGGGTATCCTGTGTGCAGGAAATTGTTTGTGGTGTCCAGGCTGAGAAAAGGCCAGCCAGGCTGGAGGGAAGTGAGCAGGCACAGAGCAGCTGAACAGGCAGGCAGGGGTCTGGAAGGAGCCCAGCTGCACTTAACCAAGACCTCATAAGCTGCAGAGAGGAGGCTGATGGCAGCTGCCTCTTGCCCTTGTGGTAATGGGGGCAAAGGGGCAGAGATGTGTACAGATCTTCCAAGTAATTGGAGATAGAACAGACTCAGCTTCCAGCCTGGTCCCCCACAAACCTAGAGGCACCAACCAGTGGCATGGGGGAGGGGACCCCAGGAGGTGGCTGAGTCTGGTATCAGAAATGAGCTGAGGAGTCTGGAGGACAGTTCATATCCCATCCACAGCCAGAGCCCCTGTGCCTGGCTGGAAGCCACAGGCAGCCTTCACCATCTACCATGGCCTCAAGCCTGGGGACATAATGTAACGTGTCCAGGAGGGCCAATGGCCTCAGAGACCAGGTAAGGGAGCAGAGGGTTAAGTGGTGGCTACTCCTGGGGCAGAGTTTGGCCAATCTCCAGCCCTGTCCTCACCACTGTGGGCCTGGAGAGTACTCTGCCCCCTTTAGGTAGAGGCCCTCAAGCAGCTGTCTTCTTGCTCCCCTGCTTCCTTGAACCCACCTGCCACCCCTGCCACTACTACACAGGCATCCCCTGGATTTTTCAAGTCCTTGTGTAGGTGATGAATGGCAATCAGAGCTTAGCACACAAAAAAGCCAGTCACTCCTGACAAATGAGTCTGCCTCCTTTTAGCCAACAAAGAATTCTGTTGTTTTGGTTGTGCCCTTAGCCTTTATAGCAAACACAATCTCAGTTGAGGATGCCAGAGTATTTTCCTGTCTTTTTACTTACCACATATTTTCAGATTCCTTGGACAAGGGTATTTGGTAAGAGGCACAGAATCAGGGGGTCTAAGAAGCTCCTGCCACTTCATATCTGAGAACAGGGACTGAACACCCCAGAGACAAGGACAGAGATGCATGCACAATGGAGAAATGGCCTGAAAGAACTGGGAGGGCCACAGACGAAACTCAGGACTGAATGAATTCGACCTAGGCCAACGATATGCGTGACCCATGGAAAACCTGGTGACCCCTGGTCCAGTATCTCCCCTCCTTCCACGCCTACCTGGCAAATATCTCTGAAGGCAAACTCCCCTCCCCCCATTCCCGCCCCGCCTCCCCCGCTCAGATTGGGTCAGACCCTGACCCTTCCTAACCGTTGTCCCGGCAGGCCACACCCCCCTCCCACTTAATCCTCCACTAAGTAGGCCTGACCTGGGAGGCTTGGCCACAGGGGTGTCGTCTCCTTGAAATGGGATAAACCATCCCAGCTCCTCTGCTCCTAAGCAGTGCTCAAATGCGTACCGTAGCCTGCCACCCAAACCCTGGCTGAAAAGCACTGAAGATACTGGGGCTTTGGGCAGTTTTCCCACGCTGACCCGGTTGGGGTCGCCGAAGCTCTCTGGCCAGCTTGGTCTGCCCCTGGGTGCTCTACACAGGCTGACCGAAGCTCCGCAGCACCCTTCCCAACCACGCCGCCGATGACCTGGCGAGGAACCCCCTGTTCTCGGCGTTCCGGGAGACTCCCCCGCGGGACTGTGATGGGGGTAAGGTAAATAAACTGCCCGCAGTTGTGACTCGGAGGCCTATCTGGCCGGTCAGACCAAGTGACGGGAAAGGGGCTGTGGTTGTCAGGGCCGAGAGGCAGTTCCACACTCATGGTCACTCTTTGGCGCCCCTGGCAAGCTGCTAAAGGCCGCAGACCTATCAGAGCCTCTCTCGGCACTCCTCATTGGGAGGTCCGGGAACAGGGGCCTCTGGACGCAGAAGGCACCCAGGAAGCTGCCCGGGGACGGGCAGTGAGAGCACTGTACGCAGCGGCCAAGCGACACGCGCCCCATAGAGGAGCCGTGGCCGCCAGGGTCCGGGAACACTCGCGTCCCGGAGCCAGTGCGACTTGGGGTGATGGCGTCACCGGCTCGCTCCCGACTGGCGTAGGCTCGCGCACCCGTTCCCCCGGGGCCGCAGCTTCTGCCGTCTGTCTGAGCCGCTAGGGTGTCGGGAGGCGGATCGAGGTCACTGCCACCAGTCCCTGGCCCTCATATTTCACTGCCATTGCCCCAACCTCTCCTGCAGCTCCCCAACACTAGGTATGAAGCCAGCCCAACCACGATCTTCCACTCCTGAGTCACTGAGGCGCCAGACCCGGCGACCAGCCAAGGGCTCTGACACACCAGCACGTGGGAAAATACCCCGTGGCCCACCCGTGTCCACTCCACAGAGCCTGGGCTGGTGAGAGGTCTGCCAAGTGAAGGAATAAAGGATTTTCAACCGTGTCTTTTCCTCCCTCTGCATCTTTTTTACTTCAATGCCCCGTTCTCAGCCATAAGAAAGGGGATAGGGTCAGGAGATGGGACCAAGAGGACTCCACCAACCTCTCCACTGCTACCTCCCTCCCCATCCTGCCTGGCCAGCTTCAGACCAGCTATCTTTTGCCAGCCATGTACTTCATGTAAGGTACAGTGTCCTTGCCACACCCTCATAGAGGAGGAGGCCTATGGTTTAGAAACACCCCTCTGACTCTACCACTCCAGGGACCTGTCATTAGCAACCCAGGAGGAGGTGTGGGGGATGGGGGGATGTCCCTACAGAAAGCACCTGTGAGTACAGACTGCACAACTGGACAGTGATGCCTCCTAGCTGGACCTTTCCTCCTCTCAACCAGCCCTGTTTCTCAAGTGGGAAAACTCCAGCAGAGACAAAGGACCTATCTGTGGAGGCCCAGGCCTACACAGTCCCATCCTGCCTCAGCTAGTGAGAGGGGGCTGTTGATAAGTGGTGGGGAGGCAGCAGGTGACATCACATCTGTCCTGACTAAATAGATCAGCAAATACACCCCTCACAGGTCCATGCCTTGAGAAGGGATCCCCAAAGGAAAGATGGAGAATCTGCAAGCAGTGACTCCTCACCTGTCTCCATCAGCACAGTCTGTGACCTGCTTCCTGGCCATGCATGATGGGAAGGGTAGGTGGTTTTCTGAGGAACCCAAACTCAGTGGGGAAACTGACACCCAGGGCTCCAAAGGGTGATCAAGGCCAGAGGTTGGGAGGGAGGAGGGCTGGGACAGCAAACAAGATGAGAAGGATAGAAGGGAAGGGTGGTCCCAGGGATGGGCAGGGACTGTGTTCCCTGGTTTCCCAAGAAGCCTGGCAAAGGTGAAGTCTGGAGCCAAGAGCCTGGTTCCACTTACACCTAGTGAGCCAGGTCCATGCATCAGCCTTTTGGCTTGATGGGGTGTGCATCTTTCCCTCTGGTCCTCAGGACCAAGCTTAGCTCAGTCACCTGGGGAAACCAAGACCAGCCTCTGGGCCTGGACTGCAGAGGCCCTGTGGCCAGTCTGGCCAGAGGTGTCCCCCACCGCTGGCGCGCACCCTGCTGACAACTGAGCTGCCGAATCGGATTAACCCCGGTGCTAATCCCCGCTAATGGCTTCAGAGTCCGCAGCGCGGAGCCGCTAAGCCGGTCTTTCTCCACGGCCACAGCCGGGCCCTCCCCAGCGGCTTCAGCCCCGTGGCCGCGCCGATACTATCTCAGCCCGGCCTGGCCGCGGGTCCCTCGCTAATCCCCGGGGCGCTCGCTTTCTTCCCGTCCCGCTCAAGATCGGGCCGATTGGCGTTTGATTATGGCCACTATCGAGGGCCTCTTTGTGCCTTCGGCCCTAAATCCCCTAATTCTGTGATAAAGGAGGCATTAGCCGCGTTTGCTGCAGAGAAAGGCACCAGGATGAAAGAAAGCAATCAGGGGAATCCTGATGGCCTCGCCTGCCTGGCCTGAGAGGGAGGCAAGAAAGGAGTCCTGGAAGGGGAGGGGTGGTAGGAAGAAAGGCTGGAGAAAGAGAGAGGGGTGCTGCCTCAAAGAGCCAGACGCCCCACCTCCATTCTGAGTCTGCCTTCGCCAGCTCTGAGCTGTGCTGAGGACCCCCTCCCTGCTTCCACCCTGGCTACCATCTCTGCTGGATGCTGAGCTACTGCATGCCCCTTCCCCTCTGGCACCAGACCATCTCTGCACTTGCTGAAAACTAACCCCCAAACCCCACCCTGGACCTTGCCAGGCCTGTTTGCACTCCAGTCTTTCACTGTCCAAGGCCAATGATCTCTCAGAGCTCATCTGCAGATCTATTCCTCCCATGGCCCCTGATACTCCTCCAATACCTCCCACCCCACCTCTCAAGGGCCTTGCTCACCTAACTGCCTTTCTCTCTTCGAACTGACCAGCTTTGACCAGTCCTGGAAGCAGCTGGGTCTGCTCTTCAGTGTAGAAACAGAAGTGAGGGCATCCAGTGTCGTCTAGGATTGTCGACGGAGCATGTGCTGGGGAAGGGACCTGCGCTCTCCAGTGTTGCAGGTAGATAGGCAGGAAGGGCTCCTCTGAGCCCCGGGATGGGGCTGAGAAGAGTCAGGCTGGCTGTGTGCTGGGCTTGTTGGAGGAGCTGACTTGGAGTCTGGGCAGCAGGAGAGCAGGAAGAGGCCAACGGGGCAGATGGACAGAAGTGGCAGAGTCCAGGGACTGAAAGACCACAGAGACAGGGGACTAATCATCAGGATCCTCTTATCGTGAGATTTGAAGCCAGGGAGCACTATGATTGGATTTGTGTTTGTGGAGGTCACTGCTGCCTCTATGAGGAGCTCACTCACTTTGAGGATTGGATGGCTCTTTGGTAGGTGAGCATTTACCAAGGTGCACAAGTGGATGGGTGGGCCACATAACCTGAAAAGACAGGTGTGCATTTACCAAGGTGAACAGGTGTCTAGGTGTGCATTTATCCAGGTGAGTAGGTAGAAAGGTGGACCATTTACCAAGCAGACAAGTGGATGTGTATGTGCCCATGGGTGACATCCGGGAAGCAGCTGGGGCTCTGTCCAGATCCCTTCGGTGGTCGGCCCACTGGTCCGGCCGTTTCAATATTGGCAGCTAATGGAGCACAGCTGCCTCCATCTTGGAGCACTACCCTTGGTGATGGAGTCTCCCACATAGCAGCTGAGGACAGAGCTCAGCCAAAGACTGACTGGCATAGGGTACAAAAGGCTGACCCTTGCTTTGCCTCAAGGCAATTCAGATCTGTGAAACCCCCAGTGCTCCCTTACTGGATTACAGGGAACTGGCCCTAACCAAGACCACTTTCTTGCTTAGCACTCTCCACTCCTTACCCTGCCCTGTTCTGCACCCAAGGTGACCAACCATTTAGTGTTTCCTGACACTAAAGAGTTTGCCAGGAGGCAAATTTCAGTGTGCAAACCAGAAGCATAGTCACCCTATGCTTCTGTTGTGTCCCCCAACATCCCTCAAAAAGAGATGTTGAATTCTAAACTCTGGAATTTGCGGAATGTGACCTTATCCGAAAGTAGGGCCTTTGCAGATGTAATTAAGATATAGATTAAGATGAGGTCATGGTGGAATATGCTGGGCCCTTTATCCAATATGACTGACATCCTCATAAGAAGTGAGAAGAGACAGAGACAGACACTCAGAGAGGGGAAAGCCGCATGAAGACACAGACACACAGGGAGAACATGGTGTGATGATAGACAGATTGGAGTGATGCATCTGCAGGCCAACGGGCACCAAGAATTGCCAGAAACACCAGAAGCTAAGAAAAAGCTTAGAAAAACGTAGAAAAGACAAACAATGGAACAGATTCTCACCTAGAGCACAGCCCTGTTGACACCTTGACTTTGGACCTTTGGCCTCTAGAACCGTGAGAGAATAAATTTCGGTTGTTTTAAGCCACACAGATTGTGGGACTTGGTAAAGGAAGAGCTAGAAAACGAATACAGATTTCTTCACTCCATCTAAGAACACACCCTCAAAAATAAGTCGTTTGGAGAAGACTCTCTATATCAGGCTTTGCTCCTAGGGAACCTGGCCTAAAACAGTTGGTCCTAGGAAACTGACTCTGAGGCCAGCACTCTGAAACTGGATCACTAACCACCTGGGTGGCAGTGAGAAACCATCACTGATGGTGTAGAAGTGATAGCTCCTGGCTTGAGTAGCAGTGTGACAGTGAAAACTGCCATCTGGGAGAATTGGGACGGGAGACAAGCGAAAAGGGAGGCAGTGGCTGGTGTGCTTTCTCGGGCTCTTGAGAGGCACGGAGGAAATGGTAACTGCAAAAGCTACGGGACTAAGTGGCTGTCACAAAGTATCACTGACTTCTTGAGGAAAGAGCACGGCAAATTCAGAGAAATTAATCAACAGTAAGAGTCAAAGGCCACCTGGCACATGTCAAGAGACTCTGCCACCTGAGAAAGATGAAGATGAGGCCCTGCAGAGTAGGTAGCTCAACCTGGACAAGCCTCCTTGCATCAAAGTTAGGGCCCTGATGATGAAATGAACCCTAACACATGGGGTGGGGCTATCCTGGTGGATGCACTTGAGCACTTTGAACTCCAGACTCCCCCGAAGCCTCTGGTGCACAAAATGGCCCGCCTTACACAAGAACTCTGCACATAACTCAAAAGAGACAGACACCTTATCAGACAGTGTTTGCTCCTGGGTCTGCCCCCACCTTCCCCGCAGGCCACCACACCCCAAACTAAGTTCCTATCTCAGCATAGACTAACTGAAATGTTGGGCCCACTGGGAGGGCATGGGTGGTATAGCTTTGTCTGAGCAGAGCTGGCCAGAACCAGGAGAGGATGCCTTGATATGGATCCTGAAGGCAATGGATCAAGGGAGTAGGACACAAAGCTGGATAAGGAAGAGCTGGTCAACATAGGGGTACTCTCCTGTGACTCAGGAGACTCTGGCAGTGAACACCAAGAAAGAGTTATTCCTATATGCTGCCTGGATGGTCCTTGGAAAAAGTCATGGTCTACAGCAAACAAAACAGAAATGCTAGAACAGCCATGAAAACGAAAAGGAAGAGATCAGAAGACTCCGAAAAGGGGCATGTTGAATTGGGTTTTTGATTATAAAAGTTACAAGCTGCCTGTGAGCTCCCCCAGATCTTCAGGAGGGCTGAAGTACACTAAAGAGTGCATTTGTGAGAAGCCACTGCTGTCCTCCCTGGGTGCCATGGAAGATGCCATTACAGAACTGGTTTCCTAGTAAGGGAAGAGGATGGCAGGATTCTAGAGTAGCAGGTGCCAGGTGTTGAATTAACTGCTAGGAGCAAGGTGGAAATTATTCTATTGATTGCCAGATAGAATAATAGTCAAGGAGGCTGAGACTACAAGGTCTAGAGGGATGGCTTAAAGTATCTAGAACTTAGATAAGCTTCACAAAATATTTAAAATGACTGAGAAGAGTTTCACTTCTGGTAAACATGGACCCGCTAGTTTTGGACCAATCCTCCTATGGATAACAATGATAAACTCTGGACAAAATATATATGTTTTTAATCTGAAGATATTGGATAGTGACTAAGCATAGTGTTGGATAGGGAGTCCAGACATGGAAGACAATGTGAGTTTTCTGTTAGCACAAAGTCCCCAGTAAGAGTGGCTAGAAAGTGAAAAGAGTCTGGAAGATATTACCGGTTCTGAGCGGCATTCAGTTTGAGGCTGACTTCAGAACCATAGCAGCTGAAAAGTGAGGGGAGTAATTTCACAAAGAGAGAGCTGAAGAGGAAGAGCCCCAAACTCGGCATATAAATCTCTGGGTAATGCCTGAACTATGCACATACAGAGCAGATTTCGAATACTCCAGCAGAGGCTAATATAATGGGACAAAGACTTTTAAGATACACATAGTACGTATTCTTTTAGGGGAGAAGAGGGCCAGTCTCTTTCACTCAGAATGATTATGAGATTTGTCTCTGTTGTGCTTATATCAGTAGTTTTCTTTTCTGAGTAGTATTTCACTGTATTCTATTCATTTATCAGTTAATCTGTGGGACATTGGGTTATTTCTTGCTTGAATCTATTATGAATGAAGCTGCTATTAAAATTCAAACACAAATCTGCATTTTCAGTCCTTTTGGATAAATCACTAGGAGTGGACTGGGTGGGTCCTGTGGGTGTGTTTAACTTCATAAGAAACTGTGTTCTATAGTGGTTGTTCTATTTTTACATTCCTACCATAAGTATTATGTCATTTGTAAAAAGAGACAATGTTACCTTTCCCTTTTTGATCTCTATAACTTTTATGTCTTTTCTTCTTTTACTGCACCAGTTAGGACTTCTAAGACAATGTTGAATAGAAGTGGTGAGTGTGGAGATCCTTGCCTTATTCCTAGTCTTAGGGAAAAAAATTGTCCAACATTTTATCATAAAATAGAATATTATCTGCAGGTTAACTCGAGGTTATTATAAAGGTTGATAATATTTCCTTATTTTCCTTTTTTTAAGTTTATTTATTTTGAGAGAGAAAATATGCACACACCTATTTATTTTGAGAGAGAATGTGTGCACACATTATTTATTTATTTTGAGAGGGAGAAAACACGTGCATGCATGAGAGAGAGAGGAAGAGAGAGAGAGAAATGGGGGAGGAGCAGAGAGAATCCCAAGTAGGCCCTGCACTGCCAGAGCAGGGCCCAGCACAGGCCTCAGACTCATAAACCATCGGATCATGCCCTGAGCCGAAATCAGGAGTCTCACACTCAACCGACTGGGCCACCCAGGCACCCCTCCTTTTTTTCCTTCTAATGTCTTCATAGTCTGCGGTGATGTCCCCCTTTTCATCTCTGATGTGGGTTATTCGTGTTCTTTTTTTCTGGTTGAGTATAGTTTATCATTTTGTTGATCTTTTTAAAAAACATGTATTGGCTTTAATTTTCTCTACTGTTTGCCTACTTTATATATTATTGGATACTCTTTGTTTTTTCTTCTTTCTACTTTATTATTTTTTAAATTTTTATTTGAGAGAAAGAAAGTGTGTGCAAATGGGGGAGAGAGGCAGAGGGAGGGAGAGCCAGAGAGCCAGAGAGAGGGAGAATATTAAGCAGGCTCCATGCTCAGGGAAGAGCCCAACACGGGCTCAATCCCATGATCCTGGTACCATGACCTGAGCCAAAATCAAGAGTCTGTCACTCAACCAACTGAGCCATCCAGGTGCCTTTCTACTTTATTTTTTTAATCTTCTTTCACCTGTACTTAACCCAGAACTTTATGTCATTGGTTTACATCGCCTTTTCTAAAACTTTTCTATAGCTTCTTTTATTTTTATTTATTTATTTTTAAGTAGGCTTGGAGCACAACGTGGTGCTTGAACTCACGACCCTGAGATCAAGAGTCAGATGCTCAACCGACTGAGCCCCCAGGCGCCCCTGATAGCTTCTTTTAAAGCTACAAATCTCCACCGTAACATTAGTTCAGTTGCTACTACAAATTTTGATACATTGTACTTTTTATCACTAAATTTGAAGTATCTCCTTCTTTTGATTTCTTTTTTGACACATGAATTATTTAAAAGTATGTTGGTTAGCATCCAAATATCTAGAGATTTTCCTACATATTTTTGGTTTTATCTATTTCTAACTTAATCCCATTGTTGGGCAGACAATATTCTGTAAAATTTCAATCTTTTCAAATTTATTGAGACCTGTTTTATGGCCCAGCATAGGATCTATCTTCGTGACTCTACCACGTGTACTTGGAAAGAATCTGTTCTTCTGCTGTTGGGTGGAGTGTTCAGTCAGGGTCAGTTGGGTCAGGTGTTTGGTGGTGGTCTTCAGATCACTGCTGACCTTACTGATTTATTCTCATTGGAACTCCAAGAATGCTTATTAATTTGTCTATTAATCCTTTTATTCCATCACTTCTGGCTTAATGTTCTATAAAAATCAGTTATTAGACACATACACATTTAGGATTGTAGACCTTTCTGGTTAATAACCCTTTGATCATTACAAAATACCCTTTTCTATGTCTCATAATAGTCTTTGTCTTGAAGTGTATTTTTTCTTTCTTTAATGTTTATTTTTGAGAGAGAGAGAGAGAGAGAGAGAGAGAGAGAGAGAGAGAGAGACAGGGTATGATCGAGGGAGGGGCAGAAAGAGGGAGACACAGGATCTGAAGCAGGCTCCAGGCTCTGAGCTGTCAGCACACAGCCTAATGCAGGTCTTGAACTCATGAAACATGAGATAATGACCTGAGCCAAAGCCAGATGCTTAACCAACTGAGCCACCCAGGTGCCCTTTGAACTGTACTTTTTCTGATGGGAATATAGTTGCTCCAGCTTTTTTTTTAAATGTTTTTTATTTATTTTTGAGAAAGCGCCAAGCAGGGGATGGGCATGGAGAGAGGGACAGATGATCTGAAGCAGACTCTGCACTGACAGCAAGCCCCAAATGGGGCTTGAACTTAAAAACCATGAGGTCATGACCTGAGCCAAAGTTGGACACTCAACTGACTGAGCCACCCAGGTGCCCCTAGTTGCTCCAGTTTTCTTAAGATTAGTGTTTCTATGGAATGTCTTCTCTCCCATAATTTTACTTTTAGTCCATCGGTGTCTACACTTGAAGTTCATCTCTTGTAGGCAGCATGTAGTTAAGTTTTAATTGCTCTTTTTTTTAAGAATTCAGTCTGAGTCTGACAGTGTCTTCCTTTTAATTGGAATGTTTGTTTTGTTTAAACTTAATGTAGTTATTAATGTAGCTGAATCTAAGTCTACTGTTTTTTGCTATTTGCTGTTTTCTGTTTGCCACCTGCCCCCATTTTTTAGTCCTGTATTCCTCCTTTCCCGCCTTCTCTACTCTTAACTCATGTTAGCACATATTAGA
Source organism: Suricata suricatta (assembly GCF_006229205.1). NCBI lineage: Eukaryota > Metazoa > Chordata > Mammalia > Carnivora > Herpestidae > Suricata > Suricata suricatta. The sequence goes on along the minus strand of NC_043713.1, from coordinate 61,603,181 downwards.
AGTCCATTTAAAATTTTTAATTAGCTTTTCAGCTATACCACTTTGCCTTATTTAAAAAAATTTTTTTTAATGTTTATTTTTGAGACAGAGAGAGCCAGTGCGAACAAGGGAGGGGCAGGGAGAGAAGGAGACACAGAATCTGAAATATGCTCCAAGCTCTGAGCTGTCAGCACAGAACCTGATGCAGGGCTCGAACACATGAATGGTGAAATGCATGAGCCCAAGTCGGATGCTTAACCGGCTGAGCCACCGAGGTACCCCACCACTTTACCTTCTTTACTGGTAGCTATCCGACTTCCAATATGCCCTCTTAAGTTTTTGCAGTCTAATTACAGTTAATATTGTTAATAAGTTAATGATTTACTTCATGTAAAATGTCACTGAGACTGTATGGTTCTGTTTACTGCCACACCCTCTTTTTGAGATATGATTATATTTATAAATACAAAGATGAAAAGTTATAATATTTTTTTATCGTCATCCTTTTTAAAAAAATGTTTATTTATTTTTAGAGACAGAAAAAGAGTGCAAGCTAAGGAGGGGCAGAGGATCTGAAGCAGGCCATCAGCACAGAGCCCAATGTGGGCCTCAAACCCAGAAAAGGTGAAATCATGACCTGAGCCAAAGTCAGATGCTCAACCGTCTGAGTCACCCAGGTGCTCCTAGTCATCCTTTTTTTCTAAGATAAGAAGAAAAAAGATAGTCTTTTATACTTAGCCACATATTTAGCATTTCTGATGTTCTCCTTTTCTTCATGGAGATCTAAGTTTCCATCTCCTATCATTTTCCTTCAACCTAAAGAATTTCCTTTACACTTCTTGCTGTGCTGGTGTGCAAGTAACAAAGGACCTTAGATTTTGTTTTAAAATATCTTTATTTCCCCTCCACTCTTGAAGGATATTTTTGCTGGACATAGAATTCTGGATGTATGAGTCAGCTTTCCATACTCGGCACATTAAAGAGGCTGTTCCATTTTTGTCTTTTGTCTTTCAATCATTTCTGATGAAAAGTCAGCTAACATTCATATCCTTTCCCTGTATATAATGCACCATGTTTCTCCAGCTATTTTTAATGTTTATTCTTTGTTTTCAGCTTTCAGTTTGACCATGATATTCCTAACCGTGCTTTCTTTGTTTTTACCTTGTTTGGGGGATGCTGGCCTTGATGAATCTGCAAATGTATGTCTTTCAGTAAGCTTTTAAAAAGCTAAACCAGGGGGCACCTGGGTGGCTCAGTGTGTTAAGCATCCAACTTCGGCTCAGGTCATGACTTCACGGGTTCATGGGTTCGAGCCTTGTGTCGGGTTCTGTGCTGACAGCTAGCTCAGAGCCTGAAGCTTGCCTTCAGATTCTGTTTCTCTCTCTCTCTGGCCCTCCCCTGCTCATGCTGTCTCCCTCTCTCTCTCTCTCTCTCTCTCTCTCTCAAAAATAAATAATAAAAAATATTAAAAATGAAAAAAAAAGCTAAACCATTATTTCTTCAAATGTTTTTCCCTTCCCTGGGGTAGGAAGAATAGTAGTCCCCTGAAAGATGTTACAACCTAATCCCCAGAAACTGGGAATGTAGTTTTTTTACATGGCAAAAAAGACTTTGCAAATGTGATTAAGTTGAGGACCTTGAGATAAGGAGATTGTGCTGGAGTATTCTGGGGAATCCAGTGTGATCACAAGAGCCCTTAAAAGTGGAAGAGGGGGCAGAGGAAGTCAGAGTGATAAAATTGTCAGAAGGAAGTGAACCACTATTGCCATCTGGGAAGATGTGGGAATGAGATAGGAGCCAAGGCAGCCTCTAAAAGCTGGAAAAGGCAAGGGAATGGATTTTCTTCCAGAAAGGAATGCAGCCCTGCTGACTCCTAGTCCAGTGTGGCCTGTGCACAGCCCTAACCTACAGAAATGTAAGATAATGTATTTGTATTATTTTAAAGCACCAAGCTTGTGACAATTTGTTGTAACAATGATAGGAAACATGCTTCCATTATTCCTCTGCTTTTTTCTGGGATTCCAGGAAGAAGTACGATAGGTCCTATGACCTACTGCAAGGCTTCTCAGATCTCTAAGATTCTGGTCATTTGTTCAGTCAATCATTCCTCTCTCTATTATCCAGTTGGGTAATTTATGTGGCTCTGTCTTGAGTTCACTGACTTTTCTGTCACCTCCCTTCTGCTGTTAAGCCCATTTAGTACATTTTTTTATTTTTAACATTGTATTTTTCAATTCTAGAATTTCCTCTTGGTTCTTTTTTGAAGTTTCCTTTTCTCTGCTGACAATTCCCATCTTATCATTTATCATGAACATATTTTCTTTTATATCTTTTTTCTTTTATAGTTTATTGTCAAGTTGGTTTCCATATAGTACCCAGTGCTCATCCTAACAAGTGCCCTCCTTCATGCCTATCACCTCTTTTCCCCTCTCCCCCACCCCTATCAACCCTCAGTTTGTTCTCAGTATTTAAGAGTCTCTTATGGTTTGCCTCCCTCCTTCTCCTTAACTATTTTTCCCCCTCCCCATGGTCCTCTGCTAAGTTTCTCCTGTTTCACATATGAGTGAACATATGGTATCTGTCCTTCTCCGCCTGACTTATTTCGCTTAGCATGACACCCTCGTGGTCCATCCACATTGCAACGAATGGCCAGATTTGATTCTTTCTAGTTGCTATGTAGCATTCCATTGTATATATAGAACACATCTTCTTTATCCATTCATCGGTTGATGGACATTTAGGCTCTTGTTGAAAGTGCCCCTATGCATCAGCACTCTTGTATCCCTTGGGTAAAACTTTCTGTAAAGCTACAGAAGGATCAATAAGTAGATCTATGGAACAGAACAGAGAGCCTAGAAACAGACCCACAGTTACATGGCTATTTACTCCTAAACAAGGTGCCAATGAAATGCAATAAGGAAGTTTATTATTTTTTTTAAGTTATTCATTTGAGAGAGAGCACGTGTGCACATGCTCGAACACAAGCAGGGGAGGGGCAGAGAGAGAGAGAGGAAGAGAGAGAATCCTATGCAGGGCAGAGCCCAACACGGCCTCAATCTCGCGAACTGTAAGATCATGACCTGAGCCAATATCAAGAGGTGGGCACTTAACTGAGCCACCCAGGTGTCCCTGCTACTCTTGATCACAGGGCTGTAAGTTCAAGTCCAACATTGTATGTAGAGATTAGTTAAAAATAAAATCCTGAAAGAAAGAAAGAAAGAAAGAAAGAAAGAAAGAAAGAAAGAAAGAAAGAAAGAAAGAAACAACACATGTGAAACTTCCCAGGACATCAAGGGTATGCATATCCAAAAAGCCACCAATTTATCTGAAGGATGTCACTTTGCAGAAGCAATGTATGCCATTCTGTCACTACAACAGTGGAGTTGGTAGATATGCCCAGACCAAAGAGTGGGGCTGGACACAGGATTAGTGGCTCAAACAGAGTGCTCAATTTTTACTACACATGCTTAAAAATGCTAAGAGGAGCACTGAACTTAAGGGTTTAGATGTAGACTCTCTGGTCACTGAGCAGCACATTCAGGTGAACAAAACTCCCAAGATGCAGTGCAAAACTTGCAGAAGTCATGTTTGGACTGACCCATATATGAGCTCTTCCTGCCACACTGAGACAGTCCTTACTGAAAAGGAGTAGATTGTTCCTAAACCAGAAGAGGAGATTGCACTGAAGAAAAGGATATCCCAAAAGAAACTAAAGAAACAAAACTTATGGCGCAGGAGTAAATTCTGGATAAAATAAATGCAAATAAAAGTTAAAAATCTATATATTGTACTAACCAAATGACTCCTTATTCAAGAAGAGATCATACTGTAGGATTCCATCTCAATGATCTTTCAGAGTAGGCAAAATTAATCTATGTTGAAAAATAGAGCAGTGGTTTCCTCTTGAGGGTGGGGAGGGGATAGTGATTATCTGAGAAGAAGTATAAGGCAACTTTCTGAAGTTATGGAAATAGCACAAGTATATACATTTGTCAAAACTCACAAAACGGTACATTCAAGATCTGTATAATTCCCTGTATGTAAATGCCTTAAGTTTGCTATCAAGTGTTGAACTTTATTTAATGATATGCATGTTGAAGATTTTAGGTGTGAAGTATACTGTTATCTGTAGCTTATTTTGGAATGCATAAAAAATCAGACAGACTAACAGGTGCATGCATACATAGGGAACAAAGGAAAAAATCCAAGAATCTAGGTAGTGAGGTATGGATGTTCACTGTACAGACCTTTCCAATTTTCTGAATGCTTGAAATTTTTCATAACACAATATTGGGAAAAAATAATACAAGTAAACTCAACAAAAACAAAATAACCCAATTTAAAAATGAGCCAAGGACTTGAATAGATATTTCTCCCAAGGAGACATTCAATTGACCAATAAGCATACGAAAAGATGCTCATGATTAATCACTAGGGAAATCCAATTCAGAACCACAAGATACTGCTTTGTATTCATTATGATGACTATACATTTAAAAATGGGGAAAAAATGTGGAGAAATTGGAACCCCTGTGCTTTGCTGGGGAGAATGTAAGATGGTGCCACTATTGTGAAAAGACAATTTGCTGGTTTCTCAAACAGCTAAACCTAGAATTACCATGATTCAGCAATTCCACTTGTAGGCATATATTCCAAAGAACTGAAGACGGGGACAGTTGCACACCCATATTCACAGCAGCATTATTCACACCAGTCAGAAGGTGGAAGCAACCCAAATACCCACCTACAGATGAACAGATTTTTAAATGTGGTATATGACTTCAGTGGAACTCAGCCATAACCCTTATTTGGCAGGCACTGGGAATAGGAGGAAATGTGAAGTTACCATCTAATGAGTATAGAGTTTCTGTTTGGGATAATGGAAAGTGCCAGAAATGACAGTGATGATAGTTTTACAATGTTGTGAATATACTTAATGCCACAGAATTGTGGACTTAAAAATTACTACAGTGGTAAGCTCTATGCTGTGTACATTTTACCACATTAAAAACAATAAGGATAGAAAATCATAGGGCACCTGGGTGGCTCAGCTGGTTTACTGTCGGACTCTTGATTTTGGCTCAGGTCATGATCTCAGGGTCATGGGATAATGCTTAACATTCTCTCTCTCTCCCTCTCTCCCTCTCTCTGCCCTTCCCCTGCTTGTTCTCTCTCTTCCCCGCCTTCAAATACATACATACATACATACATACATAATACATACATATATACATAAAAGGAGAGCAAAAGGCTGACATCGCTAGACCCAGGGAACATCCCAATCCTTTGCCCAATTTCCAGCCAGTTCTCAGGCCCAAATCTCATCTACTGAAGTCTTCACATGGGTAAGGATCCAGCAACAGGAAGAAAAATGTATCTATAGGAGTGATGTTCTAATCCTTCTATGAAAGGACCTGGGTCCACTTAATCAGGTGGTTGCATACTGGAGAAAGGGAAAACCTAGATCATTAAAAAAATTTTTTTAATGTTTACTTATTTTTAGGAGGGGAGGAAGGGCATAGAGAGAATGCCAAGCAGGCTCTGTGCTGTCGGCACAGAGACCAATGCAGGGCTCAATCCCACGACTCTGAAATCATGACTTGAGCCAAAATCAGGAGACAGATGTTTAACTGATTGAGCCACTTAGGTACCTTGGAAAACCCAGATCATTTTACAGCTGACTCCACATTAATACTGATACCTAGGACCCAAGATACCATCATGCTCCCCGCCCCGTCAGGGAGTCAGGGAGAGGATCAGGTAACAAAACTGGTTACTTTTCCAGTGTTGTTGTTTTTTTTTTTTAAGTTTACTTACTGAACTCGCAAGATCCTAAGATCAAGAGTCACATGCTCTTCTAACTAAGCCAGCCAGGTGCCCCATCCAGCTTTTGAATATATATTTGCAACACACATGTTTAGCATTTGGCAGAACTTTTTCAGATCTCTATTATAAGTGAAAGCTCCTGAACTACCTCCCTACAAAAAAAACAAAACAAAACAAAAAACTAATGCACCTTGGGAAGAACAGCAGAGGTTACCATCATGGCTGAAGACTTAAAGGATGTAGGATGCTGACATCTAGTAAAACCTGACTTAATTCATAGTCTGACCTCTGCAAAAACTGGATGGATCATGCAACACCCCTTCAAGATAAAACACTCAAAAAAAAACTTGCAGTAAAAGTGAACTTGCTCAGGTCACGATGCCATGATTTGTGAGTTTAAGCCCCACATTGGGCTCTCTGCTGTTAGCCCAGACCCTGCTTCAGATCCTCTGTCTCCCTCTCTCTCTGCCCTTCCCCTGATTATTCTCTCTCTCCCCCTCCCTCCCTCCCTCCCTCTCTCTCTCTCTCCTCCCACACACAAATAACTAAATTTAAAAAATGAATTTACTCAATCTGATAAGGAGTGTCTATGAAAAATCCACAGCTAATATACTTAATGATGGAGACAGAATCCTTTCTCTCTAAGATCAAGAGCAACATGGGGCACCTGGGTGGCTCGGTCGGTTAAGCCTCCAACTTCAACTCAGGTCATGATCTCAAGCCCCACATCGGGCTCTGGGCTGAAAAAGATCAAGAGCAACATGAGAATGCCCACATTCACCACTTCTGTTCAACATTGTATTGAAAGTTTTAGTCAGAGCAATTAGGCAAGAAAATGAAGTTCAGACATGAATATTGTATGAGAAGAAGTAAAAATGCTGTTCACAGATGACATGATCTTGTATTATAGGAAATCCAACAGAATCCCAAAAAAACTATTAGAATTAATAAATGAGTCCAGCGGATTGCAAGATACAAGATCAATGTACAAAAAACAATTGTTTTTATACACTAGCAGTGAACAATAAAAAAATAGAATTATGACAACTATGTCATTTACAATGTCAAAAAGAATAAAGTGTTTAGGAATATTAACAAAGAAGTGAAAAAGAGATACTCTGAAAATTATAAAACAGTATTCAATTAGTTTAAATAAGATCTAAATAAGTCAAGACATCCAATGTTCATGAATTGGAAAGATTAATGTTGTTAAGTTGGCAATACTCCCCAAATTCATCTACAGCTTCAATTCAATCCCTATCAAAATTCTACCTGGTCTGGGGCACCTGAGTGGCTCAGTCGGTTAAGCATCCAACTTGAGCTCAAGTCATGATCTCACGGCTTGTGAGTTCATGCCCCACATTGGGCTCTGTGCTGACAGCTCAGAGCCTGGAGCCTGCATCTCCCTCTCTCTCTGCTCCTTTCCCATTTGCACTCCATCTCTGTCTCTCTCAAAAATAAATAAAAATTTCAAAATTAAAAAAGTTCTACCTATTTGCAAAAACTCATAAAGCTGATTTTAAAATTCACACTGAAATTCATGGGAACCAGAGTAACTAAAACAACATTGAAAAAGATCAAAATTAGAGAGTTCACACTTCCTGATCTCAAAATTGACTGTAGCTTTCTACAGTTATCAAGACAGTATGGTATTGCCATAAGGATAGACATATAGATCAACTAGACAGAATTCAGAATCCAGGAATAAGTCCTTACATTTATGGTCAATTCATTTTCAACCAGGGGGGCAAAAACAAAGCAATGGGCAAAAGAATAATCTTTTCAACAAATGATGCTGAGACAACTAGGTATCCACATGCAAAAGAGTGAAGTTGACCTTTACCTCATATCCTATATAAAAATTCACTTAAGGGGTGCCTGGCTGGCTTGGTCAGTAGAGCGTGTGACTCTTAATCTAGGGGTCATGAGTTCAAGCTCCATGTTGAGGGTAGAGATTACTTAAAAAATAAAATCATAAAAAATTCACTCAACATGAATCAATGTTAAGAACTAAAACTATAAAATGTATAGTTTATAAAACTGCAAAGTGTTGGGGGTAAATCTTCATGCTTAGAATTTGGAAATGATTTCTTAAAATGTTTATTTACTTTTTTTGAGAGAAATAGAGCACATGTGCATACATGTAAGAGAGTGGCAAGAGAGAGAAGGAAAGAATCCTGAGCATGGCTTTATCCCACAAACCAAGAGATCATGACCTAAGCCGAAATCAAGAGCTGAGCATTTACTCGACAGCCACCTAGGCCTCCCAAGCCAATGGTTTCTTAGATACTGACACCAATGCATTAAAAAAAAAAAGAAAGAAATGAAAAATTGGATTTATTCAAATTTTCAAGTTTTATGCTGCAAAGGACACCATCAAGAAAGTGGAAAACTACCAAAGAATGGGAAAATATTTTGCAAATTGTATATCTGTATCTTAAATATATAAAGCGCTCTTACAACCCAATAATGAAAAGATAAACCAAGTTTCTAGGACTCCATTGGTCTTATGCTAGAACATCCCCTCAAGGTAAAGGACAAATTGTGCCCTGTACCTCCCATCACTAAGAAAGAATACACTGCAGGTTTCTTTGGGCTATGGAGGCCTGACGTTCTGCAGTTGGGAATCCTGCCGTGAGCAGTTTGTTGGCTCCACGCATGCCAGCTTTGTGTAGAGCACAGAGCAGACAGAGGTTGGCAGCAGGTCCAGGCTCTGTGCTCGGCCCAGTGGTCTGGCAGAGCCTGTGGCAAATGTTATGGCAGAGAAAGTTTTCAAGTGGGGCCTCAGGCCGGTTCCAGGGGCAGAGCTGCAGTGCCACCTCTTAGGGTTCTTGAGTGAGACCATGCCACACAGCAGTCACAAACAGCACCTAGAATGTTACTGGGCCTCAACAGGAAATGAGCATCTGATCTTGGGCTATTAAGTAACCACACGGTCAGGAGGCTCATGAACACTGTCAGAGGCACCAAGACTTAAGGTACAATGGAGGTGCCATTGCCAGGATCAGCTCTGAGTGCGGTTAGACATAGGTAAGATGCATACGCAAGCGACTGCCACCCCCTTGTGGCCTCGCTCACTGCACCTTTGGTGGCCCTGAATGACAGCAGTGAGGGGAAAGCCCTCCAAAAGGTAGAGCTTCTCCAGGGTACTGTATCATCCACATAGTATGGAGAAAAAAAGTGCCTAAGGAAAGAAGACATGGACCCCTGTTTACCACCATAAACAGTTGAGCTAGTAGCTTCATGGGGAGGACAGGGCAGGAATAGAAGTTTAGAGACAGGGAAGTCAGGAGAAGAGGTACCTAGAGAACTAGTGTGACACATGGTGGCTTTCTGATGGGTGGACCCAGGGCTCCAGGTGAGACCCCCTGCTCTTTAGTACTCCCAGCGACCCAACTCGGGAATTGCATTCTCATCCTAGAAACTTTAGATTAGTTTCTGGGCCTCTGAACCTAATTCCACCAGGAACACAGTAAAAGTGGCACAAAGCATACACTCTGACAGCTTCCAGGCCACTCTGGGCTCCTCATACCACCAAGCACAGGGGGCCCCATGCTGCCAGGGGTACTGGGTCCAGATCCTAGGAAGAGGGATGTGTGACCTTCCCATCCACTGGATGTCATGTGGTACTCTCTCCCCCAGATGTCACTGTGAGTGGGCCATTACATCCTGCACAACCTGAGGACTGTACCCAGGGGCTCACGTCCCCAGGTATGATCATCTGAGTCAACCGATCAGGTGAGGCACCTAGAGCTTCAAAAGTGCTAGATGCTCCTGGGAGACGGGGAGCTAGAGAAGGTGGGGGAGGGCACGTGGATGCCTGCTAACAGGCTCAGGACCAACTTAAGCAGCAGGGACCACAGTCCATCCCAATAGCTTTCCTTTCCTATATATGTACAGAAATTGTGCCCAACCAGAACCCTGTGGATCTAAATGCAGTGAACTTCATGTGGAGCTGAGGGTGGCAGGGTTAGGGTAAGTGTTCCCAATGTGAGCTGGTGACTTGCAGCTCACACCCTTTCTCTGGAGCATTGGCCAGATAGGAGCCACCTTAGCGAGAGAGACTGTGCACCCTGACCTCATGAAGGTGGTCTCAGATCCCACCAGGCTGGGGTGGAGCCAGCGTCCCCCTCAGCATCTCACCCTCCCCTCTGCCTCCCTCAGGTGCTTGCCAAAAAACTCCTCCCTGGTTCTTCTCCCCCACTGAAACCACCTATCTGTTCCCCAGACCTGTGGCCATTTTCAAAGTGTCATATAAATGGACTCACACAGTATGAGCCTTCTGAGACTGACTTCTCCCACTTAGCACAATCTTCTGATATGGCCCTGTGTTGCTGCGTGTGTCACTCACTGCCACCCTGGGCCCCTCCTTGGTGTGGTAGACTGTGGTGTGTTCATTCACTCGCCAGCTGATGGGCATCTGAGTTGTTTCCAAGCTTTGGCAATGATGAACAGAACTCCTCTAAATATTCATGGGATGTCTCCTTAGCTGGATCATCTTACTCATGAGGTGAGTGTCCTATTTCCTGTGCTATTACAGGTGGCAATGTTGCTAAGCTTCTTGTCACTCTACAGCAAGAGTCTCCTTTCTTCCATCTTCCAGTACGATTTTTCTCACTTCCCTCTAAGACCCCAATGGCAGTCTCAGCAGGTCCTTCCAGCTCCCACCCACTGTCCAGTCCCAAAGCCAATACGATGTGACTTAGGGTTTGTATCGGCAGCATCCCATTCCGGTACTGAACCCATCCGGTTATCCAAAACTACATAACAGGCCACCTCAAACTTAGTGCTATGAACACATAAACAATCTCCTCAACTGTTACCTTGCTGTAGAGTGACAAGAAGCTTAGCAACATTGCCATCTGTAATAGCACAGGAAATAGGACACTCACCTCATGAGTAAGATGATCCAGCTAAGGAGACATCCCATGAATGTTTAGAGGAGTTCTGTTCATCATGGTAGCTGGGACTGAAGCCGCCCTGAAGGTTTCCTTGCTCGCTCATGATTCTAGCCGATGGCTGGCCCTTCAGCTGCAGCTGCCGGCTGGAACACCTCTGCGTGTGCCTCTTCCTGGGGCTGCTGGTGGCGCCTGGCGGCATGATGGCTGGCTCGAAGAGCAAGCATCTCAAGATGAGGGAGAGAGAGGAGCTCTATCACCTAGCTGTCTGATCTGGCCTCAGCAGCCAATGTCACTTCTGCGACCTTCTGCATTCTGGAGGTTAGAAGTGAGTCATTAGGTCAGCCCATGTTCAAGGGGAAGGGAATTCGATTTTAGATCTTGAAGGGAGAAGGGTCAAGGAATTCCCCGACATGTTTGGAAAGCACCACAGTGGTGGCGCCCCTTTACCGCAGTGGACTAGTGAAGAGATGGGCACATGCAGAGGCGGACAGGTAAAGAGATGGTGCACTTACCCAGGTGCAGTTATCAAGGTGAGGAAGTACCAGGACATAGAGCAGGTGCTTGGAGACAGTAGCCTGGAGCAGAGAGGTTAGGCCAGAGGTATCAGCTTGAGAGTCATTGTCACAGAGATGGGGTCTGAAGCTTCAAGGCTGCAGGAGGTCACCAGGGTGGGAATGGGGAGGGATGAAGAAACTTCCAGGGCTGGGAGGAGGAGGGAACAATGTTCCTGACCACTGACTCTGTCACCCCCATCCTGGCAGAACTCTAGGGAAGTTGATAGGTAATCAATCCCCATGTGCCTCTCTGAAGTAACGGTGACCATCTGGTTCTATGAGGAAGGCTCTGTGCTGGGAGAAGTTTCCACAGTCATCTAAAGGGACACATAGGAAGAGATGGGAGGTATAGGGCTGTGGCAGCACTCTTGTAACCATGAGGCAGGCTGAAAGTGGCCGAGCCACTCACAGAGGTGATGGTTTCTTCACTGAGCATCTAGATTAACAAACCTGAGGTGCCTGGCTGGCTGAGTTTGTTAAGGATTCCGAAGTTGGGTGCTTTACCAAGGTCATGATCTTTCGGTTCATGAGTTCGAGCCCCAAATCCGACTCCGCTCACAGTGCAGAGCCTGCGTGGGATTCTCTCTTCCCCCTCCTCGCTGCCCCTCCTTGACTCGTGCTTTTGATCTCTCTCAAAATAAATAAGCTTTTAGACGAATAAGACCTGGGCAAAAAGAGTCCTTTATTAGAACTCTTGTGTCAGGGGTTGAGTCAGCAGGTTCTGTCACCTAAAGTCCAAAGTCTCCTCACTGATAGTGTGGAGTCAACAAAGGAGTCTGAACGAGGATGTGTGAGGTGGGAGGAGAGCCTGGGAATGTGAGTGCGCTGCCCTGCGACGGCACCATGGAGCCATGCAACCCCCACAGCCCAACCAGGTTCTACTGTGTCACACACAGCAACTGGTTGAGTCCAAGGAACACCTCCTGAGTTAGCTTGCTATTATGATGCCAGTTTATAGATTGGGAAACCAAGGCGTGTGTGTGTGTGTGTGTGTGTGTGTGTGTGTGTGTGTGTGTGAGATGGAACCTATGGAAGGTCCCAAAGAAAGAAAGTGGCAGCTGGGATATAAACCAGGCAGTCTGTTGCTCGTCCTGTGAGCCAAAAATAGCTTTTTCAGAGGTCCAGAGAGGAGGGCCTTATGCTGAAGTGCCTGGCTGGCTGGTCAATGCTACTTGAAAATGAACAGTCTTCATGGAATTTGGCAAAGGACAGACTTGTCCTTGTCAGCAATGTTGGGCAGCGTGACCTGGGTCAGGGGGAGGAGAGAATGGACAGTCGGACTGGCCTGAAGAGTAGGGGGGTGGGCCCATACAAGTCAGCACTTGAGAAGCATGGCTATGAAGAGGGTGGGGCAGGGGTGCTCAATGTTTTTTCGGAGGGGATTCCAGGACATGTAGAAAGCAGGAGGAGGGGTCTCTCCAGAGCACTGGGGTGGACCCTTGCATGTTGTCTGGAAGGCTCTCCTGACTCAGTAGAGAAGGTAGAGAATTGGGGGCACGAGCAGTGGGGTATCAGGTTCGATAATTAGCAGAGGTAGCTTTCTGCTCCGCCCCATTTCCTCTAGGAGGGAGAGGCCGGCTCTGAAATGAGTGGGAGGTCTGGGGCCAAAGAGCGGTGGCATCATGGAGTTGCCGAGAAAGAGTTGGGTTCCATTGGGGGTTGGAGCCCAGCAGTTTTGGAGCCAAGAGATTAGCAGTTTGGGTGGGTTTCTTCAGACTTACTCATTCTCCTCTGCAGGGTCCCAAGGGGATTAGGAGCTAGCCCTGGTTGCTGTGGCTACCGGAGGAGGTACCCAGGGGGTGGGCCACGGCAAACGCGGGTAGGGGAGCTTCAAAGTCGGGGCGTCCTCAGGCCGCTGCCCCAAAAGCAGAGCGAGGGCCAGCAGGCTCCGAGGGCAGGGGGAGGCGGCCCTCCGCGCCTTCCCCGCGGCGCTTCCCTGCCCGCTTTTCGGGGCCACGAACACCGACGCTGGGCTGAGGGCTTCCAGGTAGCCCCCTCCCCGCAGCCCGGCGAGCCCCCGCGCGCCGATGCGGAGCAGGATTTCCCGCCGCCGCCGCTGCGGATTAGCTCGCCCCTGGCCGGCGCGGCGGGATTAGTCCGCGTGGACTCGGCGCTCGGTTCGGGGATTACAGCGCGCTCCCCCCCGACGTATATATTCCTGCAGCGGCGGCCGTGGGGCCAGGCCGGCATGGCTGCGGCTGGGGGCGCGGTGAGCCGCAGGGGCCCCGGGCGGCCCTGCCCCTTCTCCATCGAGCACATCCTCTCCAACCTGCCCGAGCGGAGCTCCCCGGCACGGGCGTCCCGCACCCCGCAGCCC
>NC_043713.1:61568079-61589504 GCF_006229205.1 Suricata suricatta | reverse complement strand
TGCCGTGGCCGCTGAGGCTGGGCCCCGTGGAGCCGTTGCCCTTGGCCGCGCCTACGGGAGACCCGGGGGCGCTGCCCGGCGCGGGCGGTCCCGGCCCGCAGCGGCGCACGCGGCGCCACCGCACCATTTTCAGCGAGGAGCAGCTGCAGGCGCTCGAGGCGCTCTTCGTGCAGAACCAGTACCCCGACGTGGGCACGCGCGAGCGCCTGGCCGGCCGCATCCGCCTGCGCGAGGAACGCGTGGAGGTGGGTGCCTGCTCGCCCGACGGCCAGACGATCCGAGCGGGCTGGCGTCCTTCCTCCTCCTTTTGAATAGACGGCGGTGGCGCCAAGGGAGGAGGCGCGGCCTGCCCGGGAACCGCAGTGGGGCGCAGGGCCATTTCCGGGCTGAGGGCGGGCGGGACAGGCAAGTGCGGAAAGGTGTCCCTGGAACTGGAGGGCAGATAAGGCTAGTTTTCTTTAACTTTGGTTTGAACGTTTTAATTTTCCCTGATAAATGAGACGCGCGTTCCTGTGCCCGAATTGGGAAGGTCGGAAAGAGTACTAAGCTGCAGAATGGGCGTCCGGGGCGCCTTGGGTCGGGGGTTGGGGGAGTTCGGGGCGGGGGGAAGAGGCGGAGGATGGGAAGGCACGCAGAGAAAGGGCTGGTCCGGTGGGAAAGTGGTTCCAGTCCCGCAGCCTGAGCCGCAGCGGTTACGAGATAGTGGGTGCTGCTGCCCCGAGCTGGCTCCCCAGCCCTCGCCTGCCCATATCCCTGTAGGGAAGCTCCCTGTCTGGTCCACCTATGAGGGTCCGGCAGGACGCGGGTCCCAGGGCTGGGTCTGAGCCGTCCCTCCTGCTCATCAGGTCTGGTTCAAGAACCGCCGGGCCAAGTGGCGACACCAGAAGCGCGCGTCAGCGACCTCGAGGCTCCTCCCCGGAACCAAGAAGCCCGCAAAGGAAAGTTCCTGATGGCTCTGGGAGCTACTCCTGGGCTTGGCCGGACTCTTTGGGGCCGGCTCAGCGAGGGGACAGATTTACCCGAAATGGAGCTGAGAGAGGACACCGACCCCTTCCTGCCTTCAGGGCTTCCTGCATCCTGGCGCTAGTGCTCAAAGCAGGAGCCTCTCTGCGGGACAGCAGATGTGTGCCTCCTACCTCCCCCGCCCTCCGCTCCCACCCCCTTTGTCACCTGCCCCAGGAAAGGAGGGAGCACTGAGCATCTCCACGTTCTCTCCTTTCCAGGGATTAGGGTCGGGGAGATTCCCCAGGGGGCTGCGGGGTGGGGGCGGAGGGTGGTTGGCCGGGAGCAGGGCACAGAGCAGATCAGCTTTCTCAACTCCCCACCAAGTCCAGGACAGGAAGCATACCTTGTCAGGGGGTCCCAGAATCCTCCTCTCCCTCCTGGGGTGTGCTGATATCCCTGTTGTACTCAGCATGGACATAGGTCCCTTGACCTGACTACAGGGGTCTGGTGGGGGTGTTCTGTGCATTCTGGGGTTGTCGCCTTGCATGTCCTGTACTGGGCCTTGGTGTCCAGAGCTGTAGGATAAGGGCGTTGGATGAGGTCATCCCCAAAAGCCCCCTACCCCGCTCCTTAATTCTTGGAGCCTGGTCTGGATACTGGGAAATAAACAAGCAGTTACACACAGCACAAAAGCAGTCCAGAGTTCGAAGTCCACCATGACTTCATGTCTGCATCCAGGGGGTGGGGGCCATCTCATCTTGGGGAGAACACCCCAGTGAGTCTTCAGTTTATGTGCTCCCCAGCACAGCAGACTACCCCACAGACCATGGCCTAGCACCCTGAGGGGGGTCTGTGCTGGCCTTTAGGTACTGCTCACCCGCTTCACGGCTCGAGAGCCTTGGCTTCCTCCTTCTGGGGGATTTACATGCTATGTGTCTGCCCTCCTGTTGGGGCAAGAGGAGGTTTGACTGGGGAGGATGTGCCACACCCTCTGCCACTGCCTTGGAAAATGTTTTCCTCTCCAACATCCTGGCCCCAGGGTGAAGGACAATGTGAAAATGAGGCTTTGATTTCCCCCAGCAGTCCTATACAGTGGGCTCAATCCAGGCACCTAACACCACCATCTGGCTTGGGGACCATGTTCTGCCTCCTCACAGGTCCTGGAGGAAATGGGTAGTGGGGGCGGTATCCGAAAGGAGACACAGTCTATTCACTAAAGGTACGGAAGGTGAGCAGGCATGCCGGCCCCAGCCAGAGCTGCTTCAACACTGCCTGGTGCCTCCAGGACAGCAGTGCTCACCTCTACCCCACGGGATGCGCACTTCTGGTTGTCACAGAGCTCCTTTCCCCAAACCTCGGCCTTATCCTTGGATACTGCACAGCCTGCCTGCCGAGTGCAGGCTGGAACACCCTCATCTCTCTGGGACCCCAGCCCCTCCTTGGCTCTGTCATTGTGGAGGCCAGCCATGATTAGAGCTCCATCTTCAAGGGACCCTTGGCTATACTGTCCTCCTGATTTCTCTCCTTTTTCCCTAGCTGCTTCTTGGCCAGTTCAGCCCTACAAGCTGCCCGCTAACATAGGTGTCCTGCAGGCTGGACCCCAGGCATGCCCCTCTCCTCTCCATTCTCTCCAGGCTTTATCACTTCCACTTACAGGCTGCAATTCCCTTCTCTCTTCCACATTTACATCTCCAGCCCGGCCTCTTCCCTGAACAAGATATTTGTGTCCACCTATTCCCTTGACCACTCCGTGTGGAAGCCCACAGTGCCTCAAAATCCCCCTGTCCATGGTAAATTCTTCCCCTGTGCAAACCAGGTGCAGGAGCCAGAGGGCTGGCCGTTCCCCTCACCCCTTTTCTCCCCCACCCATCATACCAGGCCAGCAGCAAATCCATTTTTCTTCCAAAAACAATCCCAGAAGCTATCTTCTTCCCAGCTTCAGCTGTAGCAGCCTGATGAAAGTGCTGTCGTTCCTCACCCTGACCATTGTAGGTGCCACCAGTCTTGTCCACCTGCAGCCATTCTGTTTCCTCTGTAATTCATTCTACATAAAAGCAAGCTTGAACTTGCCTCTCCCCTGCCCACAGCACTCCAAGGGCTTCTTGTTCCTAAAAACAAAACTCCTCACTGTGACCCATGAGGCCCTATGCAGCTGTCCCCGCCCATCTGGCATCGTCTCATAGCTCACTGCTCCTTGCAGTTTGTGTGTATCAAAAGGTCTTCTCCCTCTTGCTGAAAGACCTTTGCACCTGCTCTTTCCCTCCTTCTGATCAGTGTCTGTTCATCTTTTGGATCTGCCACTCTGGCATTGGGGAGACCTCCCTTGACTGCCCCCTAGGTAAGATTCCCCAACACATTTTTTTCCACCTGTCTGCTGTAGTGTTTTAAAGATCTTTTTAAAATACACACTTTGAAAAAAGTTTTAATGTTTCATTTATTTTTGGGAGAGAGAGAGAGAGAGAGCTTGAGCAGGGGAGGGTCAGAGAGAGAGGGAGACAGAATCCGAAGACAGGCTTCAGGCTCTGAGCTACCTGTCAGCACAGAACCCGACGCAGGGTTCGAACCTGAGATCATGACCTGAGCCGAAGTTGGATGCTTAACTGACCGAGCCACCCAGGCGCCCCTTTTAAGTTTATTTATTTTAAGAAAGAAAGAGAGAGAGAGGGGAAGGGGCAGAGAGAGGGAGTGAGGGAATCCCAAGCAGGCTCTGTGCTATCAGCCCGACCTCCGGCTGGAACTCATAAACTGTGAGATCGTGATCTGAGCCAAGATCAACAGTCAGAATCTTAACTGACTGAGCTAACCAGTCCCCTTCCCCCGCCCCGCCCTGTTGCAGTTTTATGCTTGTTTGTGGGATGATGCAAATAGTGTCTATTTTCCCCATTTCCCCTGTCAGCTCCACCGGACAGGAACAATCACCATGAAGCTCCCCAGTGAGTGAAAGAATGGCTGCCTATTATACTAAATTGTTCTGGGGAAGAACTTACTTGTTTGACATAATTCACAATCTCTTTGGAGGAAGAAATGATCGTTCCTGAAAAAAATGTTTGGGCAATTTTCTGACCCATTTCACTTAAAGTTAGTCCTCTTCTGGGGAACTCACTCGTGTTTAGGAACCGAATAATTTTAAAAAATTTTTGTTTTAACTTTTGCTTGTTTTTGAGAGACAGAGAGAGACAGCATGAATGGGAGAGGGGCAGAGAGAGAGAGGGAGAATCTGAAGCAGGCTCCAGGTTCCGAGCTGTCAGCACAGAGCCCGATGCGGTGCTGGAGTTCATAGACGCGAGATCATGACCTGAGCTGAAGTCAGACGCTTAACCGACTGAGCCACCCAGGGGTCCCCCGAATAATTTTGTTAAATGTTTATTTTTTGAGACAGACAGAGAGGGAGGTCGTGAGCTGGGGAGAGTTAGCAGGGCTCAAACTCATGAACCCCAAGATCATGACTTGACCCGAAGTCGGACGCTTAACCGGCTGAGCCACCCAGGCGTCCTGGGAATCAAGTAATTTTTAATCAGACATTTCTTTATTGGACCACCATATTTTTCTTTCCTTTTTTCTTTTGTTAGATAGCTACAAAGAAGAAATTGTCTTAGTGTTCTTGTCTTGCATAAAGTTCGAATAAAAACTTTGAAACGAGTATATAGCCACAATGTGTTTTTGTTAATGATATAAAAGCATACTCAAGGATTGTTTTTCGAGAAACTGGAATTCTGAGGTCTTTCAATTTAGCAGTGCTGGAATTTTCCAGGATTAGCGTGAATGAAACGTCCCTTGGCCTCCCACACCATCGCGCCCCCTGGTGCCCATAGTCCAGATTCGCAGTACCACAGCAGGGCGGGTCAAAGACTACAACTCCCATAAGGCGCAGGGATTATAGTGACGACACCAGGAAGCGCCGGCTGCTCTTCAAAATGCGCAGTTCCTCCATTGGTGGATTGTTGCAATCGCCTGCGCAGCTGGCGCGGTTACGCCCTCGCCGTCTCCGGGCCCTGTTACGTTCCTGCGCCGCCCGAGCGATCCTGGGATAGCGATGGAGACGCCTGGCGCATCAACCCGGGCCCTGCTGCTCCCTGCCGCATCCGGGCCCCGGAGGAAGCGCACGGCAGGGGAGTCGCTTGCGACGAGCAAGCCACAGGTCCTGGACGAAGAAGAGTACATCGAGGTAAGACCTCGTTGCGGACCCTAGCGAATTCTGGGTCCCTTCCCCGCCTCGCGCTCTTCTCGCGCCCCTCCTCTCGGGTCTTGGCAGTCTCGTCCCCTCACGGATGTGGAGCAACTCGATTCCGTGCTTTGGGGGTGTGGGCAGTCGGAGAGCCAACAAGCACATTGCAGAGTGAGGTGTCCCTGATGGGTGAGGCACTAGTAGTATTGTTAGTGGAGAGTGGGGGCGGCTTTGTTTATAGGGGGGAGGTTTCGGAGAAACAAGGGTTTTTTTAGTAAAGTAGGAGTATAGAAGAATGGTAGCAAAGAGGATTTTCTGAAAGAGCTGTTTGTTTGGGGAGGCCTCTGGGACACACAGGCAGATGGCATTAGTGGACAGCGGGTGCACAGATGTGCAGCCAGGAGCAAGTCTGGCTGGAGGTACAGATTTGGGAATCTCAACCAGGGCTGCTGGTGGGGGTGACAGGCCGAAGTCATCCAGGTAAAGGGTTCAGATCGGAAATAGGAGGTTAGGGGTAGAATTAGGGGGGCAGCATCCACCTTGGTCCAGCTAGTGTGGACGTGGAGCCAGTAAAAGAGAATGAGAATGAATTAGTGAGGGGAGAGAGCAGAGTTTCATGGAAATGAGGTGAACGCTTAGTATTGTTAGATATTGTAGCAGGATCTAGGGGATGCTCACCCTCATTGGAAGGTACAGCTAAATTCAGGATCATTGGGTTGGACAGAGGTCGGGGGTATCAACAAGGACCTTAGCATGTACACTGGTAGACTGAGAGGCAGCTATGATTTTTATTCTGACTTCTGACAGGGCCTCCAGACGGTCATCCAGAGGGACTTCTTTCCTGATGTGGAAAAGCTGCAGGCCCAGAAAGAGTACCTGGAGGCTGAGGAGAATGGAGACCTGGAGCGGATGCGTCAGATCGCTATCAAGTTCGGCTCTGCCCTGGGCAAGATGTCCCGAGAGCCCCCACCACCCTGTAAGAGTGACAGTGGGTGGCTGAGGGGGGAACTCCTGCTGAGCTGATGCCTTGGACTGGCTCTAATCCATACCCCCTTCCTTCTAGACGTGACTCCAGCTACATTTGAAACCCCTGATGTGCACCCAGGCACTGGAATGATGGGCAACAAGCCCCGGGGCCAGGGCCAAGGCCTGGAGGATGGCGAGGGTGAGTGAGCGGTTGGGTTTGCCTGAGAGTCTCATCCTGTGCGGCCCTGAGGGGCGGCTGGTTCAGAGGCAGATCCCATCTTATCCCTGAGGGCTCTGTTTGCTTACATGGCGCCCGATGGGGCCAAAGTGCACTGGTCTAGGAGACAGAAGATCTGGGTTCAGCTCCCAAACACAGGGCAGTTCTCTGAGCCTCTGGCCCTCCTCTGTGCAGTGGAAATCTTGCCACCTCTCTCACCAGCCTGCTCACTATGTGCCAGCCCCTGTCCCCTGCAGTAGGCTTCATGGGCCCTCTCTCTCCTCAGGTCTCTGCTCAGATGTTACCTGTTTAGGAAAACCTTTACTGACCACTTCCAAACGCCCCCCTCCAGATGAAGTTACATTACCCTTCATGCATCTGCCTTCTTGCCTGGCTTTGTTTTCTCACTGCAGGACGTGGTCCTTAAAAAGGCATCTCTTTACATATTGCCTCTCCTCTCCATGGGAGCTTCTCTTCTCACCTCTTTCTGTATGTGCTTTGCATCTAGAACAGCTCACGGTGTGTTGTGGGAATAGAACAAATGAATGGGTTGTTTTTTTCAGTGCATGTATTGGGGTATTGTGACATGTTCCAACTTTATGAAGGAATTTTCCTAGGAAAGAGCATTTTGAGTCCTGTTGGACATGATTGTACCACATGCTACAGGACTTTCTCATGGTCAGTCGGTGATCTTGTCCATAGGAGAACATCAGTGCTCAGACAGATACGATGCGGTTTTCTACTAGGTTCTGGTATGTAGTGTGTTGCGTGTCCACACAGACAAAATATTTTCTGCTTCAAAACCCAGCTCTTTGTGGGGCACCTGGGTGGCTCAGTCTCATAAGTGTCCAATTTCAGCTCAGGTCATGATCTCTCACCGGGATTTGTGGATTCGAGCCCTGCATCGGGCTCTGCTGACAGCTCAGAGCCTGAAGCCTGCTTTGGATTCTGTGTCTCCCTCTCTGTGCCCCTGCCCTGCTATTTTGTGTTTCTCTCTCTCAAAAAAAATAAACGTTAAAAAAAAAAAATTTACAGCCCACCTCTTTGTCCCTTTACCGTAGTCCGTCATGTTGTATTTTGGAGCTTGATTCTCCACTGCAACGTGGCAGATGCATCACAGGCAACTTGCAGATTCCTTTTGTTTAAATACACCTTGTCGGTAAATCTAGGAATCATTTGAGGACGATTGTCATTCACGTTCACAGGTGAGGAAGCCGAGACTCAGGAAAGGAGGTCTCGGGGCTTGTTCGTGGTGGAATGGGGTTTGAGTTCTCCTTTCTGCCTCTGGGTCTTGAACTTTTAGCCACTGTGCTTTGTGCAGTTGAGCGAATAGCAGGTGTCCAAGACTCTGTGGAATGGGAGACAGAGCTCTCCTCCTTATGGTCCTGCTGAAGCGTACACCGCTGTGCGCAGTACGATGGGACCCCCTCACTGGGGGCACCCCTTTCTCTGGTAGTGGGAAGGGTGGCCGGAGTTGTGGCCTGGTGTCTGTGAGGCCCCATCTGCAGTCCTGGATCATATGAGGTCCCTGCCATCAAAGCCTGCTAGCAGGCCTGGAGGCTTCGGTGACGAACCACCCCCTACAGGTACCAGGAGGGGAGGAGCAGGCAGGGTAGGAAGGCCTGTGGACGGAGGGAGAGCTCGGGGCTTTGGAGGCAGGCCCTACAGGATCGACACAGTTTTGTCAGGGCAAGACTTCACTGCGATCACCTGCCTTTTGTGTAGCCCCTGGATGTCCCTGTTCTGGTCTGAGTCAGAAATAACATTTCACCTGACTTCCAGCAGTTGAGGAGGCCCCCTGGGCAGTTGGCGGGGGATGGGGGGGGTGATTCTGCCCCTAGGAGAGGAGTTGTCTGACAGGGTGGGTTCTCACCAACAGACCCACAGCCGGGGTGAGGGTTCCACCCCTGCTTATGAGGTAGCCTGGTTCCTGAGAACTTGTGACTGCGAAGCTGTGTTTATGCTGTGTCACCCCACTTACGCCCCTGAGCAGGAGAGGCTGGAGAGGAGGAGGAGGAGAAGGAGCCCCTGCCCAGCCTGGATGTCTTCCTGAGCCGGTACACGAGCGAGGACAACGCCTCCTTCCAGGAGATCATGGAGGTGGCCAAGGAGAAGAGCCGGGCACGCCACACATGGCTCTATCAGGCCGAGGAGGAGTTCGAGAAGGTGTCTTTGGGTGCACGGGCACAGGCATCCTCTCTCAGGGTGGAAGGAGTTCTGGAGCCAGGGGCACAGCGCCTGGGGGCCTCTCTGACCCTCCCTTTCCCCCTGTGATGCAGAGGCAGAAAGATAATCTTGCACTTCCGTCGGCAGAGCACCAAGCTGTCGAGAGCAGCCAGGCTGGGGTGGAGACCTGGAAGTACAAGGCCAAGAACTCCCTCATGTACTACCCAGAGGGTGAGCAGGCGCTGGCGGGTGGCGTGGCGTGGACAGTGTGTTTGGGTCTGGAGTTAGGGTGTGTGTGTGTCTCTGCACCCTTGCATCCCGGGCTTCGGAGGTGCCCCGGTCTGTCTCTGGGCAGAGGAGCCTGTGTGTTGTCAGTGAGGGAGTGAGGCCAGCCCCTGCTTCGCTAGGCCCCGTGCTTCTGTTCACTTGGGGAATGACTCGGTCTCTACCTCAAGCCTTGAGTGTGGGGCCGTGATGGGAACTCCCCATTCCCTCTGACACTACTGCTGTCTCTTCTCCATCTGCCAGGTGTCCCTGATGAAGAACAGCTGTTTAAAAAGCCAAGGCAGGTGGTGCATAAGAATACTCGATTCCTCAGAGACCCCTTCAGCCAGGCCCTGAGCAGGTCCCAGCTGCAGCAGGCTGCTGCCCTCAATGCCCAGGTGAGTGGCAGGGGCTGGCTGTGGACAGAACCTCTCTAATCTTGGCTGCCTTCATTAAATTAGTACCATTCTTGGGTTTGGCAGAGCCTAGCAGTGTGGGAGCATTTGGGGCTCCTGTGCAGCAGGGTCCTGAATTGTTTCTCGACTGTATGGGCTTCCATTGGGACCAGAGATACTTGGTTGGCCAGTTTTGGTCCTTGTCCCTGGAGGACAAGGACATGCAAGAAGAGAGGCTGCTGGGAGCCAGCCCAGTCCGGCCAGACCTGCATCCCTGTACCAGGCAGAGCAGGGGTAGGTGGCGTGTGCAAGGAGGCTGGAGTGCAGTGCGGCTTGGTGGGGCAGACAGCGGGGGTTTCTGGGCCTGGGTGTCTCGGTACAGGAGTGACTCCACTGGTCGTGGGGTTGAAGTGGGAGAGGCAGGAAGTGAGGAGACTGTCTTGTAAGCTTCTACAGGTACCTTGTGGGAAAGAGGTCAGAGCACATGTGCCAGTGGTGAGCGTAGCTTCCTATGGGGGCCTAAGTCAGTAGCCCTGGAATGCAGCTGTGTGGGGTATGGCCTGAGGCCAAGGACCCTGGCCCTGCCCTGCCCAGGAGGAGAGGGAGCTTCCCTTGTTCTGATACCTACTCTGACAGATTCTCAAAGTCTTTGCAGGGGCCGGGGTCCTTCCTGTCTCTCCAGCTGTCCCTGTGCATTTGCCCATCAGCTAGCTGGGGAGGGTGGGCTTGAGCCCCCCTTACGCTGGTCTGTCTTCTTTTTTCCAGCACAAACAGGGCAAGGTGGGTCCTGATGGCAAAGAGCTGATCCCCCAGGATTCCCCCCGAGTGGGCGGATTTGGATTTGTTGCAACCCCGTCTCCTGCCCCTGGTGAGTAGTAGACCCACTGTCAAGCTGGCCACCTGATAAGACTGTGGGGAGGTGGGCTGCTCAGTTGGCTCTGGGCACCCTTGATACTTCCCGTTTGCCTTGTCTCATATGACTTGGAGACTCAGTGTCCCACCTGTGAATGACGGGGCTGAACGGGTCTGTGGGCAGGTTGCCGCCGTCTCAGGGAGCCCTGGCCTGAGATGTATGAGGCCCATTCAGCCGAGTGGTCTTTGTGACTTGCCCTGAGCTTAGCAGGACAGACTGGTTTTGCTGGGGACCAGGGGTGTCGGGGCTCTACTGGACAGACTGACTGTGGCAAGGGGAGGCTAGGCATAGGGGCATGGAGAAGAGGCTCTGGGCTCCAGCCCTGCGTGATTTCACATAGATTTGTGAGACTTGGGGACAGTCTCCTGGTGCAGGTGGTGTCCTCCTGGTCTCCTGAGCATTGGCCTCTGTATTTTGGGCTGGTTGCTATGATCCAGGCCAGGGTATGCGGAGGCACTACATGTTTGTCCAGGGTCCTGGGAGGTTTGGGTCCTCTGAAAGCCCCCGAGTGTCTCCCTGCCTTGGGGTGGGGTGCCATAGCAACCTCTAGACGGCTCCCCTGGCCATATGCCGTGAGGGGCCTCGCTGACCCAGCCTGGCTTCCCTGGGGCGTCCTCTTCCCAGGCAAAGCCTCACAGCTACAGGGGCCTGGGCTTGCCTTGGGCTCACAGTGGCCTTGCATGATCCTCTTCGAGGGCAGAGGTGCCAGGGTTCCAAGACCTAGGGAAGGACAGCGGGCCAACTACCAACCTTGGTGTACATTAACTGGGATGCTCATGGTGGGAGCTGGCTGTTGTAGGAGGGAGGGCCCAGCAGGACCCCCACCCGGATTCCCTGGCCTGAGGTGACTATGGGCTTTCTCCATCCGCAGGTGTGAATGAGTCACCACTGATGACCTGGGGAGAGGTTGAAAACACTCCCTTGAGAGTGGAAGGATCCGAGACCCCCTATGTGGACAGGACGCCAGGGCCAGCCTTCAAGGTGGGTCATGGTGAGGGGAGCTCAGGTGTGACCCTGAGTGGGCACATGGTCTTCTGAGCACTTGTAGCTCAACACACAGAGGATGACCTAGCTGCCACTGGGCAAACTAGAACCAACTGAAAGGCCAAGCCGTGCTCCGGGCTGCATGCCTGCACAGGTACTGCACTTCAGAATAGGGCCAGAGCACTGAGGACGGGTGGTTGGACGGAGGGACTCGGGTGTAAGGTCAGGGTACCAAAGCCGTGGCCCTCTGAGCCTGCAGGCGTGGGGGCCAGGAAGGGCCCGAGCACCCCAGCGTTCTGTGGGATGTGGTTTGTGTCCTCAGAAGGGTTGTGCGCTTGTAGAGAGAGGCTTCTAGTTACAGGAGAGCATGAATCAGGAGGCACCTGTTATGGAGAAGTTGTCAGAGTGGGGGGGTTTATGAGGCTTGGAGCAGGTAGGGCAGGGACGTTAAGTGCCAGATGGTTCGTATAGATGGGGTGGCCTAGGATGGCGTGGGGCCCAAGAGAGGCTTTGGGAAGGCAAGGTGCTCTGGTCTGAACCTAGTTTGTTGGGGAAGCTGAGGGCATAGTTTAGAACCAGAAGGAAGAGAAGTCTGCTGGGAGCTGGGAGCATGCTGTCCTGTTCTCAGGGTGCTGGGCCAGCACTGCCAGGGTGGAGTGCGAGGGGATCCCAGGAGTCTGAGGTCAGTGTTGTTGCAGAGGACCAAGGGCGTGGGGTTCCTTCATGTGTCTCGAAACCCTGAAGAGTCAGGCACAGAATTTGGGATTAATGTAGGTCTGCTGCATGGGGAGCTGGGTCACAGGTGGTCTTGGAGTGGCCTCTCTAAACACTTGCAGTGGTCAGTTTGAAATGTAACAGAGAAGGGGTGTCTGCGTGGCTCAGTCAGTTAAGCGACCAACTCTTGATTTCAGCTCAGGTCATGATCTCATGGTTTGTGAGTTCGAGCCCCACATCGGGCTCTGCTGATGGTGCGGAGCCTGCTTGCTCTCTCCCTTTCTCTATTCCTTCGGAGCTCTCTCTCTGTCTTTCAAAATAAACATTTTAAAAAAGTTAAACTATAAAAAAGAAAAGAAATGCAACAGAAAAAGAGGTCTCATTTACTATAGCGACAGAAATTTTAGAATAACTAGCAATGACTAAGCTTTCGTAAAGAAACCACAGGCACGTGGTGCAGACTTGGGTAAGGAAAACTGCCAGAGGGCGCGGGCCGCACTGTGTGGCGTCCCCAGCATAGCACCACTCATCTCCCCGGAGGACTTCCGAGAGGGAGCACATGTCCACATAGAACATGCGCAGAGGATTTTGGCACTTTGGTTCTTAAACTTGCCTGGCCTACAAGGAAAACCAAGGAAAACTGAAGAGAGGAGTTCCGGGGAGGAGCCTGTGGCGGCAGGTGTCGAAGGCAGGCCACGGGTAGAGGTGTGTTGGAAGTCTGCCCCTAGTCCTAGAGCTTATGGGGTGGTAGGGAAGAGATTGTGAACAAACCTGAGTCCAAATCAGAGTTCAGGTACGTGAGAGAAAACAGCTCAAATTGTGCTGAGCAGTAGGGTGTGTGGAAATGAAGTTCTTGATCCACGTGGCAGAACGAGTTCCTAGAAGTGGAAATGTTAAGTATAAAAAACAATAAATGTAAAGCACTGAGAAGAAAATAATAGCATTTAATCTGATTTTAAGGTAGGAAAGGTTAGATCTAAAGGGAAATGAGGGTTAGATTATATTATACAAACTGATATACTTAAGCACAGCAGAAAAAAAAAAACAACCCATGTAAGTAAAACCGAAAGTGCATAACTGAGAGGGAATTTGTGTGGCACAGTTTAATGTAGCTGATGTGGGTAAAACCCTAAGTAAACAAGTGCTTTGATAGAAAAATAGGCCAAGGATGCGTCTCAGGAAGTTGTGGAAAGAACTACAGAGGGTCGATAGACGTTAAACACAGAAAGCTGTTTACTCTGATAGTCAGGGAGAAGCAGATCCAAAAAGACCCATTTCTTTCCTAAGAAGGAGGTCCGTAAGTTGGCAGTGCTGGCTTTCAGGGAATCGTGAGGACAGGTAGGTGGGCAGTTCAGACAAGCTGTTTGGGGGCTCTTGGGGCGCCTTCAGGGAGGTAGCAGTAGGTTGTGAGGATCACGGGGGCCATGGGAAAGAGGCAGGGGTCCCAGCAGCAGGGGACTGCCTGGCTCGGTGGCAGACTACCCACACACTTGTCGTGTAGATCTTGGAGCCAGGCCGCAGGGAACGACTGGGCCTGAAGATGGCCAACGAGGCTGCCGCCAAGAACCGGGCCAAGAAGCAGGAGGCCTTGAGGAGAGTGACGGAGAACCTGGCCAGGTGAGGCGTGCCCTGTGTGGGTGGGGGTCTCTCCCTGCTCCTGCTTGGCCCACCCCTCCCGCACGGATGCACGGTGTGCAGGGCAGGCCCAGGGGTTCTGCGGTGGGTCCTATAGCAGCTCCTCTGGTTCAGGGCGTGGCCTATATGAACCAGGATGCAGGGCCCCTCTCTGCCTTTTCCTTCTTCAACCTCCTCCTTGGCACAACCCTTAGAGGCACCTTTGGGCCCCTTGTCCCCCTATGAGCTCCTGCCAGCCCTTTGGAAACAGGTGTATCATTCTCCTTGGAGAGAGTTGGGGTCCAATCCCAGCCCCACAGCCAAGGGCAGCACCATGACTGGACCTTAATTTGGCTACATTGCTGTGTGCTAGGCCACCTGGCGTCCTCAGCCTATAATGACCATGCATCTCCCATGAGTCTTCCTCTGGGGCCATGAGGAGCCCCACTGCAGTGGTGCCCAGTTGGGCCTAATGGTGCCTCTCTTACCCACCTCTTCTGTCCCAGCCTCACCCCCAAAGGCCTGAGCCCAGCCATGTCCCCAGCCCTGCAGCGCCTCGTGAGCAGGACGGCCAGCAAGTACACAGACCGAGCCCTGCGGGCCAGCTACACCCCATCTCCAGCACGCTCAACTCACCTCAAGACCCCCGCTGGGGGCCCCCAGACCCCCACGAGCACGCCGGCTCCTGGCTCTGCAGCACGCACCCCCCTCAACCAAGATCCAGCCTCCATCACGGACAATCTGCTGCAGCTCCCCGTCCGGCGCAAAGCCTCAGACTTCTTCTAGAGCCGGGCCCGGGCTGGGCCTGCGGAGGCTTTGTGGAGCCTGCAGGGCAGCTGGCCGCTCGGCAGAGGACTCCAGCCTTCTGGGGACCCGGTCTCGGGCCAGAAACGGTGACTGTCCCAGGAGCTGTGGAAGAGATGCCATGCCTCAGCCAGGTTGGCACAAGACTTGCCCTCACAGCTCTTAGGGTGCATCCCAGGGCCTTATTGGTACTCTTTTCTGTCAATCCCCCGTCTCTTTTTATTTAACTGTCATTAAAGAGCACCTAGCAGCATCTGGCAGGGCTGTCTGTGTCTGGCCTGTTCTGCGTGGCCCTTAGCCCTCATGCCTACAGCACCGTCTCAGGACCGCAGGCCTTCCTGGAAGGAAGCTTCTGGGTGAGATGACTCTTGGAAGACCAGTGTGTCTGGCCTTTTTTGCCACTACCTACATTGCTTTCTGTGACACCCCTGGGGCTTGGAACCTGCCTTCTGGGCTGAGTTCACAGCACACTGGGCCCTGCCCCCACAAGTTCTTCCCTCTGAGGGAAGGAGGCTGTCCGTGGAAGTCGGGCCGCTCATGTTCTGCTGGTGACAGGGCTGCACAGTTCCTACATGTCAGATGGCCCCTCACGTGAGGCACCTTCCCAGGGGCTTCAGTGTCACCTCCAGGTACCTGGTCTCCAGCTCAGACGGGGCAAGGCTGTCTCTTCCTGCCCTACCGTTTCCTGGTGCTCCAGGTGCTGTTCCCAGTGCCTTCCATATGCTGCTGAGTCACTAGCAGGAGCCGTGGTAACAGTCACCTGGGTCATTGTGTCAAAAGTAATAGGGCCAGGCCCCACACAGACCCCACAGCAGCATGTGCATCACAGGCCACACTCGCCCATGACTTAGAGGGCTTTGGGGCCTGGGTCTCCTAGGGCAGCTGCTTTACAGGAAGGTGGGGGACCCAAGCTGGCTCCCAGATGAGTCTCTTCAGGCCTCAGGTGGGGTCGGGTTGTGCCCTCCTAGAGGTTTGTACTGCCCAAAACACCCTGGAATCTACTCAGACCACAGTCTGAATGCGCCCAGCCCCGCACTGGCCATCGTCTTGGGCCATCCCGCATGGGTCCTTGCCCCCTCCATGAGTGCCGTGTTCCTTGAAGGCTGGCTGGCGTGAGGCTTGCTGCCTACCTGGGCACCCGCTAGCCTGTGCTCAACTCCTACCAGCTGGACCCCAAGCTGAGCCCTGGGACTCACTGGGGGGTGAGGGGGGCCAGGAGTGCCCGGGGGTCAGAGAAGTGTGGCCTTTGGTGCTTTTCCCCAATAGGGGAGGGTGGGCAAGGGCCAGAAAAGCATAGAGGCAGAGGTCTGAGTGGGGTGTGAGGGAGACGCAGTCTAGGCAAGGCCACCTAAGGCCAACCGCTGCCCACCTTGAGCACTGGCTGGTGTTTGCGGTGGATGGGAAAGGGTGGGGAGGGTGTGGGTGAGAGAGCTGGGCTGGGGCTGTTGTAGCCGATGAAAGGCCACTCGAGGGGCTGAGGTCACTGATCTCAGTTGCAGTGATGGAGAAAGTGGCTTTGGGAACAGGATGGGGTCAGGGTCAGGGTGGACTGTGCTGTTCCTGAGCAGGAGAGACATGCAGATGGCCAGCCCTGGGGGCGCTGGGCTAGGGGCAGGTCAGAGGGAGATGGGGGCGTGGCAGTGCATTGCAGCTGAGGTCTTCTTGCCCACAGGTCCTCACTGTGTGTGTGCCTGTGCCTGAGCACTGGTCCCTGCACCCCTGCACTGGAGACTCCCATGCCACAGGGAGGGTGGTTGGCTGAGTCCTAGAGAAAAAGTGCCTCAAGGGGCACTCTTGATACTTGTATACACTTTGCGGTTTATTTGATGGTCAGTAACTAATGTCTTTCCTCCTAAGTGGAAGAAAGCTAATAGAACATAATCAAAATCATGGTTTAATTGATGGAGTTTTCTTGTTCCTTGCACCTGTGCCTTCTTCAGCTCCTACATGCCTCGTTTATGGGAGTGCACCATGCATCATGCCCCCTGGGCCCCTAGGTGCTCACTTTCCCCACGTTGGCTTCAGTGACATGATGAACTTTCGCCTTAGAGGTCTTGGCCAGCCTGTCCTCCATCCTGTCCTCATTCTTGGGCACCACCAGCAGCCCCTGCTGGGTTTTGGCCCCCAGCTTGTGGTCGGGCCAGTGCTCGGGCCGAAAGGCTGGGCGGGTGTCCAGGTTGCACTCAGTCCAATATTTGCCCTCAGCCTCCTTCAACATGGCTTTGGGCTTGGGGGCGCTGTAGCCATGAGTGGCTGAGGATCTCGTCAATGTGCAGCTGCCAGCTGAGGTCTGGCTGCAGGATTCGGTAGAATCCTTGCACTTGCCCGACAGGTTAAGTCCACGCAATGCTCCTGGATGCTGGATGCGCAGCATCTTCTTGATGTCAGAGTTGTCATAGGGCATAGAACTGCAGACCATGATGTAGAGGATCACACCCAGGCTCCAGATGTCGCACACCTTGGGCTGGTAGAGGAGGCCCTGCAGCACCTCGGGCGCTGCGTAAACTGCTGACCCGCAGAAGGTCTTGCTGAGGATGATGCAACCACTGCCATCCCACAGGCAGCACTTGGAGAAGCTGAAGTCACAGGGCTTGATGTTGAAGTCCTCGTCAAGGAGGAGGTTCTCGCACTTGAGACCTCTGTGGACAATGTCTAGGTCATGGCAGTACCTGACAGCTGAGGTGAGCTGGCAGAACATCTTATGAGCCACGTCCTCGTGCAGCACTCCCCGACACTTGATGAACTCGAGGAGGTCACCCTGGACCCCAAGCTCCATGACAATATAGATGTGGCCATGAGAAGTTTCAAAGATCTCATAGGTCTTGATGATAGAGCGGTGGTTGACGGTATGTCCATCTCCCGAGGAAGGAATCTCTCCACGAAGTCAGTGGGCATCTTCTTGTGGTTGAAGATCTTGATCACCATGTTGAACTTGCACTCAGAGTAGGCAGATTTGACTTTTGCGTATGTGCCCTCACCAAGAGTGATGCCCATGATGTAACCTTTCATTCTTAAGACCTAGACATGGTCTATGGTGCCAGGTGCGGCTGGCGCCACTGGCATGCGCTCTATTATCCCTTCCCCACTTGGGCCAGCAGGCACTGTCCTCATTGGCACTGTGGGGAGGACTCTGGCTGGGCTGGGCCTGGACCTGGAGAGGTGAAACGCTCAGCATTGTCTCTGCGTGACCTCAGCATGTGAAGTCATAAAGCCAGGCTGCAGGGAGTAGGGATTGAGCCGGGGAAAAGGGGGTCCCTGCCACCCTGGAAGCCAGGCTGGCCCAGCAGGAGCGCCCATTCCCCACCCACTGGATGGAAGGCAGCGCCCAGGACTGCAGTAAGCCTCCCTGCTCCTCTTCACTGTGGCCTCCTGGTCATGAGTCAGGCCCAAGGGAGGGCCGCCCAGGCCAAGCCAGAGTGCCAGCCCCATGCCCATTTCCTTCTGGCTGTGGGGACCGACACTGCATCGGTCCATGCCTCACTAGGGCCGATTTCCTGTAGCTTCTTGGGGGTAGTAGGAAGAACACCCTGTCTAGGGCTGGAGTCCTTGGAATCGGTGGCCCCTGGGAGGGATGGCCCTGGTCTGGCCAGGCTGGCGGCTGTTCCCAGCCATGTGAAGGAGAGCAGCTCCTGTTTCGGGTAGAAGCTGGGGAGAAGAGTGCTCCTGTGGCGAACAGGGCACGTGTGGGGGGTGGGAGGCAGGCGGAGCTCTGGGCCCCACACCGACAAATGCATGTTCCGAGGGCAGGGGCCTCCCTGCAGGATGGGCCGGGCCCGGGTCAGCTAGAGGAGGTGGTGAGGCATCCAGGCCGGGAAGAGCCTGGGAGAGGTGAGGGCTTGTTCTGAGAATGGCTGAGTCCCACAAACTGGTGGGAGGTGGAAGAGAAGGGAAGTGGCCGCTTTGCCCTGAGTGGCGGGCCGTCCTTGCAGGGCCTGGGGACAGAGGAACCATAATCCAAGTCACATTTAAGGATGGTCATTGGCAGACTGCATAGAGAATGGGCTTCAGGGTAGTTAGAGGCCAGTGCCTTTGACCCAGACAGGAGGCGTCTGGACCAAGGTGGGCCTGTGGAGACCGTGAGCCAGGGGCAGACAGAGGGTCTGGTGCACTGGCCAGTGAGCGGGCAGGGCCTTGGGTGGAGCTTTTCTCCTGGGGGTCCTGATTAAGAGCAGGCACCTACAGGAGGAGGGTCCTGAATTTGTGAGGAGTGGGCATGCTGTGGGCTGCTGAATCCCTGATATGGCACCGTTTGCATCTCTAGAGCTGTTTGTTGCACCTGAAAGCAACGTGAAAACCCTTTTGTGTTTGCTTGGGGAACTGGAGCATCCTATGGGTGTCTCCTTGGGGACTTTGGAAGCCCTGCCCTTTATCTTCTCTCCATCACAGGCATCCCATGCCCGCACATAGCTGTTTGCCAGGGTGGGGTGCCACATGCTCAGTGTTCAGGGGGACGGGTGAGGAGGCCTGCCTCCATGTGGGTGGAGCGGAAGTGATGAAGGTGCCGGCGTGCAGAAGATGTACAGAGCCCTGCCAGGCTGATGAGGGGTAGGACTTGCCAGGCAGAAGTGCGATCTTGGGCCAGGCTTTCCATGTGGACATGCATGGGGCACGAGGGGAGCTCCCAGCCTCTGGAGGTTAGTGTGGAAGATCTCAGGCAGGGGCAGCCAGAGTCCCGATGCCAGTGAGGAGGGAGTGCCCTCTAGCGGCCATGGCCTCCCCACAGCCCACTCAGCTCTTTGGAACTCCTGTGGCAGTAGCTTTAGCTTGATGCCTGCTTTCTCCTGGGATGTCTTTGGTCACTCCTCTGTGTCCCAGAATGGGCTGGCTGTGAGGATTTGCAGGCCAGGACCCAGGAGCCCAACAGTCTCCCCGACCTTTCTCCGTAAGTGCCACATGTGCTGTGTGGGGTCCCCCCGCATGTCTGCCTTTCTGGCGGACTCTACCAATCCTCCTGCTTTTCCTTTCTTGTGGATCCTGCTCCCTCATACTCTTTCCTTGCCCAGGACAGCGCAGCCTCTGTGGTGCTTGGGGACGGGACGTGGAGGAAGTGGCCGCACAAGCTGGGCCGCCGCGACGTGGAGCAGCTGGCTTCCCCCAGCACGTGGACGCAGAGGCAGGCACGGGAAGGGAACGAGAAGTGCTCGATTGGGCCAGGGGCCTCCAGGGGTACTCTCCGCCTGCAGCCCCGTGCCTGCAAGACCTGCAGACTGGGGAGGCCACTTCCGGTGAGTTTTGGCTTCCTCTGGTTCTCCACTCACCCCATTGGCATATGATGGCTTGTTCCGGATGCTAGAGTTCGCTGATGACCTAGACAGGGCCCAGGCTTTCCTGAAGCCCAGAGGACAGGGAGCTGCAGTGTCACACCCAACAGCACAAGTGCCTGGGGGTGGCTGTGTGGTGACACGGGAACACCAGGCTGGGAGGAAGACACTGGAGCTGGATTTGGCGAGGCTGGGAGGGCTGCGGTCTGAGGAGGTAGTCACACGGAGGAGGACAAGGACCTGCTAGACTACGTGCTGGTTGAAGGGACACAGGATGGTGGGAGTGTGCAGAGGCAGGAGGGAGCACTGCAGACCATGGAGGCCAAGGTGAAGGTCTTGATCTTAAAGCCTTGCAGAGGGCCCCTGATGGGGTCTGACCCCAGTCAGCTGAGCAGCTCACGGGAGTGTCCCTGAATGTGAGGCCACCCGGGAAAGGGGTGGGCTCAGTCACCTGGGCTGCCACTCTGCGCCGTGTGATTTCAGAGCTGCCCACCCTCTCTGGGCTGTCTCCCCACTTGGAAATCACACAGTGCATGCTCCTTCCTGGGGCCCTTCCGGTCCAGGCCTGCCCTGTGGCTGGGCTGTAATGAGTTGCTCCCAGGCCCTCTTGTTGAAATTTGTCCCCTGCCTCCATGTGGCCAGAGATGACTAAGCAGAGGAGGGGCATGTGCTACTCCTCAGGATGTCCCCACTCCAGCCAGCCTGCATGCTCTGGGATTTGACCCCACTACCAGAGAAGCTGTAGGACTCTGGGTTCCTGGGGCTTCTGGGGAAAATGGGGTAGTTCCTCTGGTATTACTCAGGCCTATTCTGTGCCTGGACCCTGGCACTCACAGGCCTGCCCCAGCAGAGCTGAGAGCGGAGCTGCCAAGCCCAGAAAGCTCTGTGGAGGCCGATCCTGGAGACAACGGGCAAGGTCTGCAGGGATGCATCTATGAGCATGATTGCCGCACGTGTGCGGCGCCTGGATGGCTCAGTCAGTTAAGCGGCTGACTTCAGCTCAGGTCATGATCTCATGGTTCATGAGTTCAAGCCCCGTGTTGGGCTTTGTGCTGACAGCTCAGAGCCTGGAGCTTGCTTCGGATTCTGTCTCTCCCTCTCTCTGCTCCTTCCTTGCTCATGTTCTGTCTCTCTCAAAAATAAATAAGCCTTAAAAAATATATTTTTTTACTCTGGGGGCACCTGGGTCCCTCAGTCGGTTAAGCGTCCAGTTTCAGCTCAGGTCATGATCCCATGGTTCATGGGTACGGGGCCCACATGGGGCTCTGTGCTGAGAGTGTAGAGCCTGCTTGAGATTCCCTCTCTCTCCCTCTCTGCTCTTCCTCCGCCCTCACTCTCTCTTCAAATCAACGGATTTTGTTTTTTGGTGCCAAGGTCACCCAACTAACAAATGGCAGAGTAGGGATTTGAACCCAGGTCTGCCTGGCTGCAGAGGGGCTAAACTGACATCAGTGGGCCCCCACATCATGGTGTGTGCTCGCATGGGTGGTGCGTCCAGCCATGGGGATGAAGTTGGGGGCCGACCAGGTCTCCCCGCTCTGGCCTCTCCACGGGGCCCAGAGCGTGAGAGGGGGTTACAGCGCGTCCTCCGTCCCGAGACACTCCAGCCACGGAACAAACAGGTTTTCAAGGAGAAAGCAACATCTCCGCTCATATGTACGCATGGATTAGAAGCTGAACCCTGACTCTGGGGACACACAAAATACGTGTCCATGGCCACCGTGGAAGCACAGTAAGAACCTGGCAGCACGGCTGTTTCTGGAGTGCTGTGAGCAGAGTGGGTTCAAGGACAGAAGTCTGAGTCAAGCTCTGAGCCCTGGGCCCGCCTCCCTGCTGAGCCAGGTGGGCGAGATCCCTCAGGATGGGTCATGGCTCCCAATTGCCTAGAGTGTTAAAGCCCATCCATCCTCTGCCTTTATATGGCAGCAGCCACAGGCAGAGTGAGGAAAGGGCGCAGAGCCTGTCGCCAGATGTGAGACCAGTGTCACCAGGGGCATGGGCCACCGTGAACTGAGCC
>NC_043713.1:61560941-61567979 GCF_006229205.1 Suricata suricatta | reverse complement strand
GCGTTTCTACATCTGAAAACTATCTAGCCAAAGCCCTGGAACCGGCCCTATTCACTGGTGTGGAAACTGAGGCTCAGGGAGGCAAACTGGCCTACTTAAGCCCACAAAGCTAGGAAGCCATGGCTGGACTTTTGGCTTAGGACAGTTTTTTGGGGGTTTTTTTGTTGTTGTTGTTTTTCTCCACCTCAGCTCCAGCAGCTGTATCCCGGCCACCGTAGCTACCGACTGGGCTCCCACAGTCAAATCACATCACCTCTCTGAACCTTAGTTTTGTCGTTGCGTGAAGGGCTTATAGGAATAGTACCTGCCTCATGGGGCTACGGGAAGACTAAATAAGAGAGCCTGGCGCACAGGGTGCCTGCAGTACGTGTTAGTTGCCTAAAACGTCGCCTGGCCTCTCTTAATGTTATTCTGGCTGAAACGGTAACCTGTTCAGAAGAATAAAATTCCCCTGCTTTCAGGGTCCCCACAGTGGCTGCTTTTGAGCACCCATCAGATTGATAAGCACAGAGCCTGATGGGGGGTTTGAACTCATGAACTGTGAGATCATGACCTGAGCCATAAGAGACTCTTTAAAAAAATTTTTTTTAACATTTATATACTTTTTGAGAGACAGAGCATGAGTGGGGGAGTGGCAGAGAGAGAGGGAGACAGAATCTGAAGCAGGTTCCAGGCTCTGAACTGTCAGCACAGAGCCTGATGTGGGGCTCAAACTCACAGACCGGGAGAACTAAAGTTGGATGCTGAGCCAACTGAGACACCCAGGTGCCTCCATAAAATACTCTTAAATACAGAGAACAAACTGAGGGTTGCTGGAGGGGAGGTGGGAGGGATGGGCTAACTGGGTGATGGGCATTATGAGGGCACCTGTTGGGATGAACACTGGGTGTCATATGTAAGAGATGAATCACTGGGTTCTACTCCTGACGCCAAGACTACACTCACTGTATGTTAATTAACTTGAATTTAAATAGAAAAAAATTAAAATTGAAATAAAAAACCAAAAAGAAAGGTCATGAATGACTTTCGCTTTGGTATATAAACTATTTTAGCTGAAAAAATGCTTTCTTATTTCCATAACTGTGGGTAAATAGAGCATCAGCAGCAGCATCCCTGTTTGTCAAGGGAGCAAACAGAGGCGCAGAGAGGTGGTGTAATCGGCCCTAGGTCACGGAGCTGGTGAGGAGGACAGTCAAGGCTTGGACCCAGGTTTGTCCGATTCCAGAGGCTGAGTTTCTCTACAACATGCCACTAAGTCCACATGATCTCAGAGCATTTACCCGCCTCGCTTTTCTCCCCAGGGACCAGCCTCCTTTCCTTTGCTCCCTTGGCAGGATACGCTGATCCTGTCCTACAGCCCAGTGTGTGAGAACCTGCCACAAGCACTCAGATGGGGACATCTTTCGAGAATAGAGGGGGTGTCCAGGCAGCTGGGTCAGGAGTGCTTTGGGAAAAGGACAGTGGTTAATTAAGAGCTAAGAATCTGGGGCCAGACAGGCCTGGGGTCAAATCCTGGCCCAACCACTTCCTAGCCGTAGGGCCTGATGCAAACTCCCGGAGTCAAGAAAATCTGTTGGCTCTCCCAGCCCAGGGCCTGACCGTTTCTCATTCTCTGCCCCAGCACCTTTCTCATCCAGCTGGCCCTGCTCCAAGTCACGTCTTGCCTGGACTGACACTACAACTCTCACGGCCTCCCTGCCTCCACCTCCCGGCAGCTTGGCAAGGGTCTTGTGAGAAGGTAAGTCAACAGAACAACCAGACAGAAGATCAGTAAGGAAATGGAGAACCTGAGCAACATCACGGACTGACTAGGTCTAAGGGACCAACGGCGCCCCTACCCAACACGAGCAGAAGACACGTTTTTCTCAAGTACACACGGAACATTCCTCAGGACAGAGCATGTTTAGGTAGGGCACAGAACAAGTCTTAACTAATCTTAGAAGACAAATCATACAAAGTATCTCTTCAGATCACAATGGTGTGAAACTAGAAACAAAGGGTGCATGTGGAAATTAAACCACACGCTCTTTTATTTTTATTTATTTTGAGAGAGAGAGCAAGACAGCAAGGGAGGGGCAGAGAGAGGAAGAGAGAGAATCCCAAGAAGGACAAAGGCCCAATCCCATGAACCGTGAGATCATGACCTGAGCCAAAATCAAGAATCAGACACTCAACAGACTGAGCCACCAGGAGCCCCAAACCACACACTCTCCAACAACCTATGGGTCTTGGAAGAAATCCCAAGGGAAATTAGCAAGTATCTTGAGCCAAATGGAAAGGAAAAGACAACATATCAAAATCCATGAGATGCAAGGAAAGCAGGGTACAAGGAACATTTATAGCTGCAAGTGCTTATGTTCAAACAATGAGGAAGATCTCCAATCAACACTCTAACTTGACGCCTTGAGGAACTACAGAAGAACAAACGGAGCCGAAGCTGGCAGAAGGAAGGTCATTGCAGACATCAGAGCAGAGATAAACAAAATAGAAAACAGAAATATGAGGCGAGGTTTTGACAAAACCAAGAGTTGAGTCTTCAAAAAGATCAGCAGAATTGACAAACCATTAAGTAAGATTGACTAAGAACAAAAAAGAAAAGAGAAGACTCAACTAAAATCACAACATCAATCCTCAAATTCTTTTCAAATAACAATAATAATGAAAGAGGAGTGAACACCTGTGTTGGATGAGGCCCACATGACTCTGGAAAGCAAAGCTAAGAAAGACACGACACAAAAACTAGAGGCCAATGTCTCCGATGAATGACTCCCTCAGAATCCTCAACAAAACGCTAGCAAAAAGAATTTGGCAATATCCAGAGAGGACCACACATGCCATGACCAAGTAGGAGTTCTTGCTAAGATGTAGAGAGGGTTCGAGACACAAAAGCCGACCAATGTAAGACACCAACATTAACATAATGGAGAGAAAACATACCACATGAGCATCTCGGCTGGTACAGAAGAAGAATGTGACAAAATTCAACACCTGTTCATCATAAAAACACGCACTAAACTAAGAACAGGCAGAAACTACCTCAACATAATAGAAGTCATCTATGAAGGACCCAAGGTTACCATCCCACGTGATGGTCGAAAACTGAACGCTTTTTCTTCAAAGTCAAGAACAAGACAAAGATGCCTGTGCTCGCCTCTTTTACTTCACGTAGTATTGGATGCTCTAGCTAGATGAATTAGGACAAGGAAAAGAAATAAAAGGAATGCAGATCGGAAAGACAGAATGAAAATGATCTTGGTTGATCTTATGCCCAGAAAACCCTAGAAATTCCACAAAACTGTTAGCAGGCATAAATAAATTCAGCAATGTTGCAGTATACAAAATTGACACGTGAAAATTAGCTGTATTTCTAAACACTAACAATGAACAATCCCAAAATGAACTGTTAAACATTCTGTTTACAATAGCATCAAAAAGAGGGGCGCCTGGGTGGCTCAGTCCATTTATTGTCTCACTTCAGCAGAGGTCATGCTATCCCAGTTTGTGAGTTTGAACCCCATGTCAGGCTCTGTGCTGATAGCATAGAACCTGATTCGGATTCTCTCTCTCTTCAACTCTCTCTGCCCCTCCCCTGCTCATGCTCTTTCTCTCTCAAAAATAAAGAAACAATGACAACAACAACAAAAAACAACCCAGTAGCATCAAAAAGAGTAACATACTTAAGAATAAACTTAACCAAGGAGGTGAAAGACCTGCAGATTGAAAGCTACAATAAACCTTCTAAGAGAACTTGTTAACGATGCAAATAAACAGAAAGGCTTCCCACATGTTCAGAGACTGAAAGACTTAATATCATCATCAATAAAACCCAAAGCAATCTACATGTAATCCCATCAAAATCCCAATGGCATTTTGTTGATGTTGTTTTGGGGTGCTTTTTTTTTGCAGAAAAAGGAAAATCTATACTGAAAGTTGTATGGAATCCCACAAATAGGCAAAGCAATCTTGAAAAAGAAGAACAAAGCTAGAGGTTTGGTATTTCCGGATTTCAAACCTCATTATGAAACTATGGTAATCAAAACACTGGCATATTTTGAGGCACTAGCATAAACAAAAGTGGTAAAGAATAGACAGCCCAGAAATAAACCCTCACGTTTATCAGTACATATGAAACAATCTTGAACAGGGATGCCAAGACCATTCAATGGGAGAAAGGACAGTCTTTCCCACAAATGGTCTTGGGAAAATTGGATGTCCACATGCAAAAAGAATGAAGTGAAACCCTCAACTATACCATACAAAAAAAATCAATTCAAAATAGATCAAAGACCTAAATACCAGAGGGAAAACTATAAAAGTCCTCAAAGAAAACACAGCTGAGAAGCACCATGATTTGGCAGTGACTCCTTGGCTGTGATACCAAAAGTGGAGGCGGCAAAAGGAGCATGAAATAAACTGGACCACAACAAAGCAAAACAACAACAACAACAACAACAGACTTCTGTCTTCTGTACATCAAAAGACGCAATACACAGAGTGAAAAGGCAACCCACGGCATGGGTGAAAATACCTCCAAACCATGTATCTGATACGGAGCTGCGGTCTGGACTCTACGATGCATTCCTATAACCCAACAAAGAACAACCTGATTCCAAAATGGGCAAAGGACCCGGACAGACACGTCTCCAGAGGAGGTCTCCAGATGTCCAACAAGCACACAAGAAGATGCTCAACATCTCTCATCATCAGGGAAGTGCAAATCAAAACCATGATGAGACACCGAGGCTCCTGTCAAAAAATGGAAAATAACAAGTGCAGGTGCTCATGTGGAGAAATCGGAACCCTTGTGCATCGCCAACGGGCATGTAGAATTGTGCGGTTCCTAAGGAAAATAGGATGACCGGTCCTCAAAAACTTAAACAGAAAATTACCATCTGATCCAGCAATTCTGCTTCTGGGTGTATACCCCAAAGGATGGACAGCAGAGTGTTGAAGAGAGATTTGCACACCCATGTTTGTGACAGTGCCATCCACAACAGCCAAGGGCGGAAACGACCCAAGTGTCCA
Organism: Suricata suricatta; assembly: GCF_006229205.1. NCBI lineage: Eukaryota > Metazoa > Chordata > Mammalia > Carnivora > Herpestidae > Suricata > Suricata suricatta. The sequence goes on along the minus strand of NC_043713.1, from coordinate 61,562,954 downwards.
CTGATGGATGAATGGATGAACAAAATGTAGCAGACACATTGAAGGGAATATAATTAAGTCCTTAAAAGGAAGGAAATTCTGGGGCACCTGGGTGGCTCGGTTGCTTGAGTGTCTGACTCTTGATCTCGGCTGAGGCCATGGTCTCATGGTTTGTGGGATGGAACCCCGCATAGGGCACTGTACTGATGGTGTGGAGCCTGCTTGGGATTCTCTTTCCTTCTCTCTCTGCCTCTCCCTCTCAAAATAAGTAGATAAACTTAAAAATAAAAGCCACTACATGCATGAACCTTAAGCACATCATGCTACGTGAAATAAGCCAGTCACAAAGAGACTTACAAGAGGTATCTAGAGGAGGCAAGTTCAGAGAGACAGAAAACAGAACGGTGGTTGCCAGGGGCTGAGGGGAGGGGAGAATGGGAAATTCGTACTAAGTGTGTATACAGTTGTAGTTTTGTAAGATGAAGAGAGACTGACCACACAACCATGTGAATTACTTAGCACTACCGAACATAGAAATGATGAAGAGGGCAAATTTTATGTTCTGTGTATTTTACCACAATTTTTAGAAGTGTGGATATTATGTGTTAATATAGTATAAATAAATACATATTTTGCACTTTATTTATTTTATTTTTTGATGTTATTTTTGAGAGAGAGAGAGAGAGAGAGAGAGAGAGAGAGAAAGCAAGCAGGAGAGGATCAGAGAGAGAGGAGGAAGCAGACTATAGGCTCTGAGCTGTCAGCATAGAGCCCAATGCGGGGCTCAAACCCACGAGCCATGAGATCATGACCTGAACCAAAGTCAGATGCTTAACTGACTGAGCCATCCAGGCGCCCCAAATATTTTGCAGTTTAAAAGAAAAACAAAAACAAGGTAAGTCTGATCACAACCCTCCCCTGCTCAGAGACCTACCATGGCTCCCATCTCACTTGGAGTGATAGCCCAGGTCCTCCCGATGGGTCACAAGGTTCTGTGTGACCTGGACCCACCACTGACCTTCCTACCCTCCACCCCCCACCCCCGTTCCACACACCACTTCCTGCTGTCTGCCCAACTCAATGGTCACAGGCCCATCTCATGGCCCTTTGCACGTGCTGTTTCCTTTACTAGAATGCTCTCTCCCCAGAAATCAAACACAGTGCAGCTCTGTGCTCAAATGCCACCTGCCAGGCCTGATCATGCTATTTAAAACTGCAACCCAGGGTGCCTGGGTGGCTCAGTTGGTTAAGCGTCTGACCCTTGATTTTAGCTCCTGTCATGATCTCATGGTTCATGAGTTCGAGCCCCATATTGGGCTCTTTGCTGTCAGCAGAGCCCACTTTGAATCCTCTGCACTCCCTCTCTCTCTGCCCCGCCCCTGCTCATGGGTGTGCTCTCTCTCTCGCTCTCAAAAATAAACATTAAAAAAAAAACTTCAGCCCTTACTCCACCCAACACTCAACATACCCGTTTTCTGCTTATTTCTCTCCATAGTGCGTCTTGCCTCGAACACACGATACACTGTGCTTCTTTTGTCCTTGGCATCTCCAATTTCATGGGCTTCTATGCTCTGTGGGGTCAGGAGTTCCGTGTATGCCATTCACTGCCCTATTCTCAAGACTTGGAAGAATGCCCGACACATAGTAGGCTGTCTGCTGGATGAAGGCAAACCTTCTATGGTGATGCTTGAATGAGGCACCATGGGTAAAGCACTCAGCATAGTGCCTGATCCAGAGTTCGTGCTCACTCAGTAGACACCCTCCTGCCCTGGAACAAGTCACACCTGGCCCCTTGCACGACACTCTTCTGTTTATCACACACAGGTATGCAGGTAAAACCAGGTTAAAAAGAAACACGATTAACCCTGCAGAGGAAACTGCTGTCAACGGCAGCCTGCAGGGGGTGGGGAAGGAAGGGGCTTTGCCTCAAAGATGAGGAGGTGGAGTCTATAAGCAGGTGGAATGGAGGGAACTGGTAAGTCCTGAGAGTGTCGCACCTTGTGAAGTTCTCTCCTGCCTGCTTTGCCTGATGCG
>NC_043713.1:61559058-61560841 GCF_006229205.1 Suricata suricatta | reverse complement strand
GATATTTTTGTTTTAGCAGCCCAAATGGATGAAGACACTTCTCCAAGTCAGCACAACAAGGAAGTTCCAGGGGCAGACCTGGTACCTAAAACTATAGACAGCAAAGCACAAAAACAAGGGTCCGCAAAGTGTTTCTGTAGAGATCTACAGAGTAAGTGTCCCGGACTTTGCTGGCCATCTGGGCTCTCTCAGTGATTCAACTTCACCCTTGTATCAGGAGAGCAGCCATATGTAAATGAATGAGCGTAGTAGCTCTGTTCCAATAAAACTTTATTTACAAAACCAAGTGGAGAGCCAGGTTTGTCGTTTGGCCAATAGTTTGCTGACCGTGAAATAATAAAAAAAAATATGGGGCGCCTGGGTGGCTCAGTCGGTTAAGTCTCCAGCTTCAGCTCAGGTCAGATCTCACATTCGTGGGTTCGAGCCCCGCGTCAGGCTCTGTGCTGACAGCTAGTTCAGAGCCTGGAGCCTGCTTCAGTTCTGTGTCTCCTTCTCTCTGCCCTTCCCCCTCTCATGTTCTGTCTCTCTCTGTATCAAAAATAAATAAAACATTAAAAAAAAATAAAAAATAAATAAATAAATAAATAAAAAATAAAAAAAATATATCTGTCGGTCTTGGCCCCCAGTTTCCGGCACAGTGCTCCTAAAACCCTGGTAACTTCCTAAGGGATAACAGCACCAGAAGCATCTTCTGTTTTACTCTTTGATCTTCCATATCAGTTCCTGACACAGAACTTCTAAATACCTTGGCATGTTCTGGGTGATAGGAATGTCTTCTGTTCTAATGAGGTGATGCCTGCTGGGCCCCTGGATTGCTTAGGGATGGGGACTGGTCACCAGAAAGACCAAGCCATGATGAGGAGCTTGGAACTTTCAGCCCCATCCCCCATTCTCCAGAAAGGGGACAGGGGAGGCCAACTGAGTTAACTATCGCGTGTGTTAATGAAGCCTCCATAAAAATCCCAAAGTCTGAGGTTTGGAGAGCCTTGGGTTGCTGAACATGCAGGTGATGGAAGGGTGGTACAAGGTGACCCAGAAGCTCCGTGCCCCTCCCCCAGACCTTGCCCTACACATCTCTCCCGTCCGGATGCTCATCTGTATCCTTTATCATACCCTTTCGTAATAAACTGGTAAACATGAATGTTTCCCTGCCTTCTATGAGCACACGATCGGCCCCAAGGAGAAGTAAGGGGAAGCCCACTATGTAGCTGTCAAGAAGTGAAGGGGACGGGGCACGTGGTGGCTCAGTCAGTTAAGTGTCCGACTTCAGCTCAGGTCACAATCTCACAGTTCACGAGTTCGAGCCCCGCATTGGGCTCTGTGCTGACACTCTCTGAGCCTGGAGCCTGCTTTGGATCCTGTGTCTCCCTCCCTTCTCTGCCCCTCCTCTGCTTGTGCTTGCTCTCACTCTCTCTCTGAAAAATAAACAAAACAAACAAAAAAGGAAGTACAGGTGACAATCTGAGACTTGCACCTGAAGTGGGGGGGGACAGTCTTGCAGGACTGGGGCCCCTAACCTGTGGGACCTGACACCGACTCCAGACAGCTAGTGTCAGAATTCAGGGAAGGGCAGGCCATCCAGCTGGTGTCAGAGAACTGCCCGATGTGTAAGAAACCCACACACGTCTGGGGCCCATGAAATCGTCCAGTCCAGTGAGCGTGTGAGGTAAAGGAGAAATACACAGGAGTGTGTCTTTCCAACTCACCGATCCTGCACGAGAATGTCTGGCACCACTGGGCTGGCCCAGGCTGCCTGCCCTGGTGTCACAGACGGGGACAGCAC
>NC_043713.1:61557575-61558958 GCF_006229205.1 Suricata suricatta | reverse complement strand
CCCCACCCACTGCCCCTTCCATCTCCCGCTCTGGGAGAACACCCCATGCCCCGGGACTCACTAACATGCTCTTCTCTTCACTCCCTCTCGAGAGCCCCCCAAAGGTGACATGACTGCCCTCCCTCCCAAGGTCCCTATGTCAGCTATGAGCACCGGGCTCTCGAGCCAAACTCCCAGAATCCAAACCCCAGCTCTTGCACAGATGGTCTTGGGCAAATCGTGTGCCTTCTCTGAACCTCAACATTCCCATCAGTAGAATGGGTAATATTTGTATTAGTCTCACAGGCATAATACATCAAAAGCACTTAACACCATGGCAGCCACACCATAAGCACTTTATACATTTCTTTATAAAGTGTTCCCTGAGCCTGGCAGCGCATCGAATTTCATCGAATCCTCAGGGCCATTAGTACTCATTTCACAGATGAGGAAACTGAGTCTTGGTGAGGTTAAAATGTGTCTGAGAGCACACAGCTTTTGAACAGCAGAGTGGGGACTCTGACCTGTGACTATCTGCCCTGCCCTGAGCCCGGCACACAGTAGGCTCATTTATTCATTCAACAGACACCTACGGGTGCATCCCACCAAAGACTCGTAACAGGGGCGCCTGGCTGGCTCAGCGGGCTGAGCACCCGACTTTTGCTCAGGTCATGATCTCGCAGTTCGTGAGTTCAAGCCCTGCATCGGGCTCTGTGCTGACAGCTGAGCCTGGAGCCTGCTTCGGATTCTGGGTCTCCCTCTCTCTCTGCCCCTCCCCCACTCTGGCTCACTCTGTCTCCAAAATAAATAAATGTTAAAAATTTTTTTAAAATATATATTGAAAAAGCTTCACAAGTGTGCAATGTGTCACTGCTATCATTCCGCTCTCCCACTGAGGCAGCTGACTCGGGAGGGACACAGACCATCTGGCCCGTGAAGAGGCTGGGATGTGAATCGAAGTCCCCTGCTCTGAAGTCCCCTGTGGCCAATGCACCTGCTCCCTCAGCCCAGGGCACAGTCACAGCCGTGGCCACCTGTCTGCTCCCGGAGCCCAGGTTCGGCAGCCCCACCGGTTGCACCTGTGCCCCGCCATCACCTGTCGCCCTTCACCTCCCCGGCGTGCCCGGAGCCTCACAGCCCCACACCTCTTCCTACACTGCACATCAGCTTCCTGGGAGAATCACAGCAAGAAAAGGAAAACGTCCAACCCGAAATGCTGTTACTGGGTGAAAGAAGCCAATCCGAAAGGGCCACGTGCTGTGCAATTCCAGCTGCAGGATGTTCTGGAAAAAGCAACACTATGGAGACGCTAAAAAGCTCTGTGGTTGTCAGGGACTGCAAGGCAGGAGGGATGAACAGGCATAGCATGAAGGAGTTTTATGGCAGATAAAGAGATAGATGTAT
>NC_043713.1:61554961-61557475 GCF_006229205.1 Suricata suricatta | reverse complement strand
GCTGGGTGCGTGCGGTAAGGGGAGGGGACAAGATTTGGCAGGGCCACACAGGAAGGTCCACCCGGTGGAAGTGGCCACAGCTTGCAGCCCGGCCCCAGCCCTTCCCAACCCACCTCCTGTGCACCCCACCTGTAGCAAATTAAAAAATAGAAGCTATCAGCTATTTCCACGTAGTGCTTTCCCTGTCACATTGTCCTTCTGTCTGTTCCTTCCTCTGAGCTCCAGGGTGGCTCTGTGGGGGCAGTTGTAGGGGACAGCATTTCCCCCTCTGCTTTCGAGTTGGAGAAACCACAGACCAGAGAGTTCATTTCTGTTCGTACTTCACTCCTTGAGCATCACCTCCTCCAGGAAGCCCTCCCTAACCTCCCTACCTCCTCAGGTCAAGTTTCTCTGTTACTTGTTCTCATAGAACCAAATTCTTTTGCTGCAGAGAACTGGCCTCACTTTGTCCTATGTACCCATTTGTGGGACTTGGCTAATGTCTATCTTGATGGCCTGTTACCTCCACAAGGACAGGGATTCTGTCTGCTTGGCACCTAGTACCAAACTCATAGGAGGTGCTCCATAAATGTTGAGTGAACAGGCAACACTTTTGGCTCGTCTCATAAATGCTAGGAAGACAGATGTTCACGGAACATGGAAGAGGTACATGAATCCCTGCTTGGTTAGGGAGAATCCGGGAATGCTCCCGGGAGGAGGTGGCATCTGGGCTGAAGCCTGAGTTGCACTTAGCTGGCTGGAGCATGTAGGGAGGGGCACCTGGCAGAAGGCTCGTGTGAGCAAAAGCATGGAGGAGAGCCCCCCAGCGCTGCCTTTGGGGAGCAGCGGCCGAGGGTCAGTGATCCAAGGCAGGGCTGGAGACGTTGGCCTGCTGAGCTTTGCCTGCTGTGCGTCTTGCCCTCACCCCCCAGGGTGCCCACAGTGGGGAGGGGGAGCAGCACGGCCTGTCCTCTGCTCACCCCCTCTGCTCCTCACTTTGCCCAGACGCTGAGAGCTATTTTTAAAGCCACGCTGACGGCCCTCCAGACATCCTGAGTTAACCGGCTTCTCCACAATGAGAGTGAGAGTCGGGGGGCCCCCCATCTCTTTAGCATCTGACTCTTCATTTCAGCTCAGATCATGATCTCATGGTTTGTGAGTTCAAGCCCCATGTCGGGCTCCTTGCTGACAGCACAGAGCCTGCTTGGGATTCTCGCTCTTTCCCTGTCTTTCTGCCCCTCCCCCACTCACATGCACACAGATGCTCTCTCTCTTTCTGGAAAAAAATCTTGAATATGGGGATGATAATATTCTTTTCAGGATTAACTAAAGTATTCTGTACAAAGTATTGGCACATAGTAGGTGCTCAGTAAACATACTCTCTTAGTCTAAGCTGTGCAGTAACAAAAGCTGTTTGTTTCAAGTGGTCTTTAGCTTCTGCTATGAGGCAAAGTATTTGTTTGAATAAAAGCCCTGGGTCTGAATCTTGCCTCCTCTGTATGACCTCTCTGCCTCAGTTTCTCCATCTGTAAAATGGGACTAATTCGGCAGTCTATCTCATTCAGGTTGTCATGGTATAAACAGGCCCAGGAACACTGTGAGTCCTCAACAAAATCATAATAATAATAAAATAAAGGCAGTGAGCTTTTAGCATCATAAAACTCCTACTGTGTGCTAGCCAGGCCTGCCCTTTTGCAGATAGCACCCCATTGAATCCTCGCCCCTGGCCATGAGGGGCCGAGCGGGGATGCAAACGCAGGTCTCCGTGGCTGCAGTCACACCACCCATAGCTGCTGCCTCTGTGCTGCCCGAACCAGGCGTGATTAGAAAATCACATGGGCTTCTGCCAGGAGCCGGGATGCCACACTCCCACTGCCCCCATCCCCAGACCACCCCGAGGTCCTTCAGAGCTGCCGACCTCCACAGCAGACCGAGTCCTAGCTCATGCCTGGAAGTCTGAGAGGGGAAGAGTGCTTACGCTGAATGTCAGAGGCCTTCTGTGGCCCTCCACCCTGTGCCCACAGGTCTGGTCAGTTCCCCAGGGATGGGTACCCCCTCGCCGGTGTGGCCACAGCCTCTTCCGGCAGCGAGGCAGTGCCCTCTCCCATAAGGCTCTCCGGCCCTCACCTTCTGGGGGTGGCTTTGACCCCCCCCTGCCTTTTTAATTTCCTCTTCTGGCCTCAGGCTGTCAGCGCATTATTAATTTCTGGGGAAGTTGGGAGCCAGGCGAGTCGGGAGGCACCTCCCCGGGACTGAGAACTACGCCCTAGGTGCTGCATTCCCTCCTTCACTACTCCCAGGAGCCTGCCTGCCCCGGGGCTCACCCTTCGGAGTTTCAGGGACCACAGCTACAAACAGACAGCCTTCATCCTGCAGAGTTTGGACTTGAGACAATGTGTGTATACCGTCTGGGGAACAGTGGGAAACATGATTCCTCCAACCTGAGCACATTAACAGGATTTAATAAAGGTGCTCTTGACTAAGGCAGGGTGGGGTGGACCGGGAGAAGGTGCAGCACTCTCTGGTTGTCATAGT
>NC_043713.1:61553455-61554861 GCF_006229205.1 Suricata suricatta | reverse complement strand
GGTTCATTGGCCTCATGGAGGGAATCCCTTCGCCAAAGAAAGTCCAACACCCTCCTGAGCCTGCTGGCCTCCCACTTAGCCACTCTGAGCCCCTGGGGGGAGCAGCTAAGTGTGCTGAACTCCAGTGGGAGGCAGTGCATTGTTCCTTTAGTAGATACAGGAATACAAATGCATAGATTCTTGTGCTTTTTTCTCACAGAATTTCAAAGGTTTATAAATGATGGTAACAGCTCCTTTTGCAAGGAGTCTCCCTTTAAAGATCAGAGAGCTGAGAGGCACCTGGTGGCCCAGTCAGTTAAGCGTCTGGCTCTTGATTTCGGTTCAGGTCATGATTTCTCAGTCCTGGGCTCAGGCTCAGTGCTGACAGCAGGGAGCCTGCTTGGGATTCTCTCTCCCTCCCTGCCCCTTCCCTACTTGTTCTCTCATTCTCTCTCTCTCCCCCACTCCCTCCCTCTCTCTCTCTCTCCCCCCTCCCCTCCCTCCCTCAAAATAAATAAAACTTTAAATTAAAAACAATCAGATAGCTGAAGCCCCCAAAGTTCAAGGGATTTGATGATGCTGGGGACCTTGAATAAATTCTCCAATAGTAAGTTATGTTTAATTAGTAAATCCAAACTATAGCAACTGTCATGCATTATTCCTTCTTTTGTTATTTCTCCCTATTTTGAGAAATAAAGACATCTTTCCAAACCCCACTTATTAAACACTGCTCTAAATTGCTAATCCACAAAGCATGCTTCCTATCGAGTGGGTACAAATAGCAACTCTTCTTTACAGATGGACACCGAAGCTCAGAGAGGTTAAGAAGCTGGACCAAGGTCACACAACTTGAGAAGCAGCACAGCAGGGCACTGTAGCCAGCTCCACCCATTTCCCTTTGGGGAATCACTTGCTAACAGAACTAGCTAGAACAATAAATACATCTACAAACATAAAGCCAAAAGGGAAAGAGGCTAAAAAAATCGATTCATTGGTTCAAGGGTATGGGAAGTTTGGGGTGAGGCCAGCTTCAGGTGCAGCTCTGTCCAGGGGTTCCAATGTTGTCATCAGGACCTTCTCTGTTTTCATATCTCTGTGCTGATTTTCCATGCGTTGGCTTTCTGCTTTGCCTGTCTCTGCGGGGAGGGAGGGTGTTGCCCGGCAGCTCTCGGGGTACAGCCTGCCAGCTTGGCATCAGCAGGCAGAGAGCCTCCCTTCCCCTTGGTTCTAGGGGAAGACTTAGGATGAGGTTCCATCAGACCAGCCCAGGTCACATGTGCCTTTTGCCCCATCACGGTGGGGCTCACTGCTCAGATTGGTCAAGGCTGAGAGGACAGTGTGGCTTCAGCCCAGTGAGAGTGTGGGAGGAGACCCAGCAGAGAGTCAAGGTGAAATGACCAGATGGGGACGTGGGAACCAGGCAGACA
>NC_043713.1:61552064-61553355 GCF_006229205.1 Suricata suricatta | reverse complement strand
ATGGAGAAACCGAATCCCAGGCCCTCCTGAAGGTAAAGACAGATGCTTGTCTAAGGCTGTGCAATTTACAAGCGATCAATTTCAGCTCTGCCCTCTCCTTCCGCTTAGCTCCTGTCCTCCCCACTCCTTTCCTTGTGCTTCTAGGACAGGACCACGTGCTCTGCCCCTCTGCATTCCGCACCATTCCCCTTTCTCTCTGTACTCTAGCCAATTCTGAGCCCTTTCTTTTCCTCAAGTTCATGATGACCCCTCCAGCCACAAACTCTATACAACTCCCTCTGCCAGGAATGGTTTTCCTCTTCCTTCACCTTCAAGGGTTTACTGCTGCTTCACATATCTTCTTAAACATCACTTCCTCCAGGAAGTCTTCCTGGGCCACCTGTGTGAGGTTATGCATTCTGGTGGTGCCAAGTGCCTCTCCTTCATGTGTGGTGCAAAGCCTGTAAAACTTTTAATTACACTCAGAATGTCTACCATACTGGGATGTCACCCCCAAGAGGACAGGACTATCTTGTTCACTGCTGGGTCCACAGAGCCCAGCCCTGTGTCTGGCACACAGATGCCCCCCAGTAAATAAACATACCAGAATTTGAACCCAGCTCTGGGTGGGCCCAGAGCTCCTTCCTGACCTGTTTCACAGTGCTGGGTCATACTGGCTCCCCAGATCAGCACTGGACAGACCTGCCAGCCCCGTGGCCTCTGCTGCCCTTTGTGGCTTCAGTGGCTCAGCCCAAGCTTGCACCCCTTGTCTAAAGGAACTGACTGTTAAGTCACTAGTTCCAGAAAGAAGGATGGGACGTGTCTCTGGGCAAGGCTGTGACAGGCTGGGATGTGACTCCTCTGAACCCAGAAGATGGGGAGAAGGACCAGCTGACTTGACTCCTGGATTTCTAGGCACAGAGCTTCCCTCCTCCTCCCCATTGGAGCCTGGCTCTCTGATGCTAGGGGAGATGCTCCCCCAAAGAGGTGCGCAGAGGAAGGAAAGGATAGAGGAAGCCTGCTTTGGTGGCACATGGACTTGTGGCCATGCCCTTAGGGGGCACCCATGCTGAACAAAGGGCTCCCAAACAGAAGACCTGAATTTTTTGCCTTCACTGGGTCTGTGCCCTTGAGACATCATCTATTCTCTCTGGGCCAGTTTTCACGTCTGTGCGACAGAAATCATGCCACCACACGCGCTGAGATGGCCATGCTGTGTGGACCCGGATGGGCACGTGTGGGTTCTCAGAGGTAAGAGCCTGGCTCTGATGTCAGACAGACCCAGGGCTTAAGTCCCGGCTGTGCACCTTCT
>NC_043713.1:61550843-61551964 GCF_006229205.1 Suricata suricatta | reverse complement strand
GGTCGGGGGAGGACAGATGAGGCAGGGAAGGTCCTTTAGTCACAACTTACTTCCAGGCTGTGATGCCAGGCTGCAGTGTTTGCTCCATCAGGTAGTGGGGAGTTATGGAAGACTTAAGAGCAAGGAGGTTATTGCTTGGACTTGGACTTCAGACAGTTTCAGCTGATAGTAGGGGCCAGGACCTACCCTTTCTGCCGTTTCTTAGAAGAAAACTTCTTCCTTTCCATCATTCCTTCCTCCCTTCCTCTCTCTCTCCATTCCTCCCTTCCTTTCTTCCACCAATATTTACTGAGCATCTGCTATGTCCCAGGTACTGCTTAGGAACTGTAGAGAAGGAACAATTCTGTGCTCTCACATGCTCTCAAGCATAGAATCTAGTTGGGGGACAGACAAACAATGAATATATACAGGCACACCTCGGACACATGGTAGGCTTCGGTTCCAGGCCACTGCAAGAGAGCAAATGTGATGATAAATCAAGTCGAAGGAATTTTCTGGTTTCCCAGTGCATATGAAAGTTATGTTTAGGGGCACCTGGGTGGCTCAGTTGGTTGAGCATATGACTGTTGATTTCAGCTCAGGTCAAGATCTTGTGATTCATGGGATCGAGCCCCTGGTTGGGCTCTGTGTTGATGGTATGGAGCCTACTCAGGATTTTCCCTCTCTCTCTTTCTCTCTCTCTTTCTCTCTCTCTCTCTCTCTCTCTCTCTCTCTCCCCCCCTCCCTTGTGCTTTCTCTCTCTTTCTCAAAATAAACATTTTTTAAAAATTTATGTTTATACTATGCTGTAGCATTATGTCTAAACAACAATATATGTATCTTAACTTAAAAATACTGTTATGTTGAATAATATTGATCTTTTTTTTACTTTATGACATATATAGTATACATTTTTTAAGTTTTTGTGATAATTTTTAGGCTTATTTATTTATTTTGAGAGAAACAGAGCATGAGCAGGGGATGGGCAGAGAGAGAGAATACCAACCAGGCTCTGCAGGGTCAGTGCAGAGCCCGATGTGGGGCTCAGACTTACAAGCCATGGGACCATGGCCTGAGCTGAAATCAAGAGTCAGACGCTTAACTGACTAAGCCACCAAGGCACCCCTATTACATAAAAAATT
>NC_043713.1:61548058-61550743 GCF_006229205.1 Suricata suricatta | reverse complement strand
GTTACCATACAGTGTAATAATGGTTTCAGGATTAGGATTTAGTGACTTATCACTTCCATGTGACACCCAGTGCTCATCCCCACCGAGTGCCCTCCTAATGCCCGTCACCTGTTTAGTCCACCCCTCCACCCAACACCCTTCCAACAACAACCCTCAGTGTGTGAAGCGTTAATTTGGCACTTATGGACTGCCTCCAGCTCTGTTTTTCTCTTCTTTTTCCTTCCATTCTCCTATGTCCATCTATTTTGTTTCTAGTTTCCACATCTGACTTAAATCATATGATACTTGTCTCTCTCTGACTCACTGAATTTACTTCATAGAACACATTCTGGTTCCATCCATATTGTTGCAAAAGGCTAGATTTCTTGTTCTTTGTGTTCACGGAGTAATATTCTATTCCTTACACACATATATACATGTATACCAATCTTCTTTACCACTCATCGGTCCTTGGACACTTCTGCCCCTTCCACAACTTGGCTACTACTGATAGTGCTTCTTTCAACCCTGGGGTTTCCATGCTCCTTGCATGTGGGACCCTCTGCTTTTGTTTGTTTGTTTGTTATTTTTAAATAGTTTATTGTCAAATTGGTTTCCATATAACACCCAGTGCTCTTCCCCACAAGTGCCCTCTTCCAACACCACCATCTCTTTTCCCCCCTCCCCCTTCCCCTTCAACCCTCAGTTCGTTTTCAGTATTCAATAGTCTCTCAAGTTTTGCGTCCTTCTCTCTCCCCAACTCTCTTGCCCTCTTCCCCTCCCCCTGGTCCTCCATTAGGTTTCTCCTGTTCTCCTATTAGACCTATGAGTGCAAACATATGGTATCTGTCCTTCTCCGCCTAACTTATTTCGCTTAGCATGACACCCTCAAGGTCCATCCACTTTCCTACAAATGGCCAGATTTCATTCTTTCTCATTGCCATGTAGTACTCCATTGTATATATATATACCACATCTTCTTGATCCATTCATCAGGTGATGGACATTTAGGCTCTTTCCATGTTTTGGCTATTGTTGACAGTGCTGCTATGAACATAGGGGTACATGTGCTCCTATGCATCAGCACTTCTGTATCCCTTGGGCAAATCTCCAGCAGTGCTATTGCTGGGTCATAGGGAAGTCCTACTGATAGTTTTTTGAGGAGCCTCCACACTGTTTTCCAGAGCGGCTGCACCAGTTTACCTTGCCACCAACAGTGTAGGAGGGTGCCCATCTCTCCACACCCTCACCAGCTTCTACTTTTGTTTGAACATGCTTTCATTCTCCTTTTCTCCCGAAGTGTGTATTGAGTTCAATATATTTGGGCACATGCTGCTTCCATTCCTATAAGTACCTTTCCAAAACAGCTGAGAGGAACGTGTCTAGATGTAAGCTTATGTACCAAAATGCACATTTCTATTACATGTTAGTTGTTACCCCAAATTATAGGTTTACAGAAATATCAGCCATATGCCTTCATTCAACCTGTTACCCTCTCCAGATGTAAGGAATGATGAAAATTGAGAGTAGTTTTTCTTTTTTATTTCCTTTTTCTTTTTGGGTTTTGTTTTCTAGTATCCATTGAGGATCCAGCCTTTCACACACATGAATAGACAAAGAAATACATTGACAGAGATTGATAGATAACCCAGTACACAGGGAGACAGTAAAGTAGAAGAGAACAAAAGGAATGTGTTGAGATGAAAAGAGAAATACAAAGTGTCGTATGTAGATAAGTGCAGAGTGTGCATGCTGAGCTCCAGCTTGAAAAAGGAACAAGTCTCTCTTCACGTCGTTTTGATAGAATGCATGACTCAGGTCTCCTGACTCTTCATCCAGAGCTCTTTTCCAAGGCTACACTCTGGTCATTTGCAACTATGTTGCACTATGGCTTGGCAAGTCTTCGCTTCAGGGACTCCCATTTAGAAGGAATCAATCATACAAAATGATACTGTTTCACACATTTCACACCACCAATACCGTAGATAATGCCTCTTTCCCCAAGAGACATGTTTGACCAGATGTCTATTGATCCTGAGTCAGGCAATGGATACATTTTGGAAGCATCATGCACCTTAATTTGAGAAATGGCCACTTACTGTGTACTCAGGCAGTCACCAATAGCATTTTTAAATTGAATTTTATTTTTTTTAATGTTTCTCATTTATTTTTGAGAGACAGAGAGAGACAGTGCAAGCAGGGGAGAGTCAGAGAGAGAGGGAGATACAGAATCTGAAGCAGGCTCCAGGCTCTGAGCTAGCACAAAACCCGATGTGGGGCTCGAAACCATGAACCGTGAGATCATGACCTGAGCCGAAGCTGGATGCTTAACCGACGGAGCACCCCCCCCACCTCAGGCGCCTCAGCCTATAGTATTTTTGAGAACTTTACCTGACTCCTTAAAAACTGGGTCTGGCTTAAGATCAAGTGATTCTTTTTAGACAAAGCAGCTCCATCTCATGGCAAAAGCACTGTCCTGGGAGCTTGGACCCTAGGGTTTGAATGCAGTTCTGAGTTTTGTTAGGTTGTGAGATCTCAGACAAGAGATTTCCCTTCTGGTTAAACATCCTGCACATTAACACCACATGCTTTACATGCATTAATCATCCCACCCTCACCACAATGTCATGCTGTCCTTGCTTAATGGCACTCTTCAGATGGAGAGGCTGAGGCATGAAGACGAATGTGCCCCAGCTCACAAGCTCT
>NC_043713.1:61542102-61547958 GCF_006229205.1 Suricata suricatta | reverse complement strand
TGTAGCTCCGTACCTGTTAGCTCCTCTTCGTCAATGTCAGAGATGCTCTCCAAGAAGCAGTCTTTAGAGACACAAGCAGGAGCAAGCAGGTTAGTGGAGACCGGGGCTCCCCCATTCCTGCGACCCCCGCGGAGGCCGAGCTGGCTCACTCGGCATCACCTGCCCTTCCTCCCGGTCCTCAGGCCTTGCCTGGGCTCGGCAGAGGCAGTGCCCTTCAACAAGACGCTGACCACAGTTGCAAACCTTCCAATGAGCGAAAGGATCCCCCTTCATCTGGGACTTCCCCAGCTGCACTGGATCAGGAAAGCTCTCACCGGTGCACAAAGCAACCTGACCTGCCAACTGTTACAGACAGACAGAGGGTGTGGTGGCTCCATGAGCAGACCCTGAGCCCAGCCAGAGCAGCTGCCCAAAGAACCCTCTGAGAGGATGGAAATGCTCTGCATTGTCAAGGTGCACCTGCAGGGCACCTGAAATGTGGCTGGTGTGGTAAGGGATGGAATGGTTAAATTCATGTACTTTAAAGAAACATGAGCAGGCCTGTCTGACAGTGGCTGCCCCACATGGATAGCACAGCTTTGGGATCCAAAGAGGAGGAAGTCATGACCTCCCTACCCTGGAGGTTCCTGCAGAGGAGCTTGCTGGCCCCATCTGATCATTCATTTGTAGGTTCTCCCTGGGCTCACGCTTATGTGGCAGCCGCTACGTGAGGCCCGGGGGTCACTCAGAGCGGAAGGTCAACAACCAGGTCCCAGGGGGAATCCCAGCGGGGCCCACTTATAAGCAGAGTGAAGAGCCTGACCCCCCCCCCACTTGTGCTGAATGTAATCAGGGCAGCGGGGCAGAGGGGGAACACCTCGCTGTCTTCAGGGTCCACGCATCTCACTGTGATCTGGACAAGTGCCTGGACGGACAGCTAGCTTAGTGTGGGGCCCAACAAGCCTGGCTGAGATGAGGAGGGACCTTTCCACTCCTGAACTAGTTCCCAGCCCAAGGCTGTGAGCAGCAGGAGTTTGTTGGGGCCAAAGATGGGCTGCACAAGGCTGAGCCCCAACGGACAAGGAATGAGGGAGATGCTGTCGGTGTTTCCTGCAGTGACCACCCAGATCTATGGTGCTGGGCCCATGAGCAGGAGGAAGGTCACAGATATCCTTTGGACCTGAATATTCCCATCCCTTTCAGAAAAACTCTCAAAGTGATGTTCTCGGGCCAGGAAAGACCACTGCAAGGACTACCTCAACTCTGGGATCAGCCCCCACCACTTTGCTGAGCTCACCTTGCACTAGAGCCTATTCCCCGTCTCACATCTTCTGCAACTAGAACGTTCTAAAGCTGCCCTGGTCAGGTGGAGTGAGAACCACTTAGTAGGAACGGGTTTCCAACCAGACAACCCTTGGCCAACAGCTGTAGAGGAGGACTGGCTGTCAGGTGACCCCCAGAAGTTCGTGAACAGTTAAAAACTGGTCCCTCCTTCGCCCAGGTGGATCAGGCCTGGGAACGTCCTTGTGTCCGGCCTGGCCCTCGTTCTATCCCTTCTGGCATGTCCTGGCTAGGAGAACAGGAGACTTGACTCCATTCTCTGCCCCTCCCCAATGTCCATGAAGGAAAGTGCCTGGTAGATGGAGAAGAAGATGGGCCAGGAAGGAAGCCTTTCTCTCCAGGTGTTTAGGAAGAGGTCCATACTGTGCTCTCACCAGCCATGGTGCCTCCCCCTGCCTCATCCCCACTCAGAAGAAGCCCAAATGTCCTCCTCAGTGAGGGCAAGGCTGGGCCCAGGTGCTGATGCTACACTGATTCCAGGAATCCTGCCACCGTGGGGTCCCCTCCCACCCCCACATGGCCTGGATGTCCTTCGTGTCTTCCCTCTGCACCCCTTCACAGTCTTTCCTTCCTAAGATCCAGTCCCTGACTCTGAATCTTGCTTTCACCGGTTAATGCTGAAGGATTTGATGGAGCGAGGACTCTTAGCGCCTGGCTACTGGATTCCCTCCTGCCTTTGAGCACACACAGCAGCTACCGTCTTCCATACCGCTGGGATTCTAAAGTCTAGAGATAAAGGATTTCTAGAAGCTGGAGGATCCTCCTCTCAGATACCCTCCAGAACTGGGCCTGGGATGTGGCTGCATCAGGGGCCACCTGCTCCATCTCTCCAGCCACGAAGGGGAGGACTCCTTCTCAGGCTCCCTGAATCTCCTTTTTGGAATTGACAGGAAGGGCAGGAGGGCAGGATCCTTGGATGATCTATCCCTTGAATGCTGAAGTGTGATGGAGCCAAGACTCTGGTATCACTGTAGGCTCAGGGCTGGTGGGTGCCCCACACAGGGAAGAGCCAAAAAAGAACTGATATGATTCCTGATGACAAACCCAGCCTAGAAATTTAGGGTCTTGCCCAGGAAGTAGAGGCGTGAGAGAGGGTACTAGAGATTTGGGGTTAAAGGGCATCATGTCACTGCCTGGCTCCCCATCCCCACAGGTGGTGCAGACCCCTCCATAATTCATCGCTTCCTCCAGCTTCCTTTTCTCAGAGGCCTGAGGATTGATCCAAAGGCCCCGAGGGCAATGAAACAGCCTCCTCAGAATTGGCGTCTATCCTGAATCAAAGTTGGCATTCACAGAACCATATTGATTCTGAGAACATATTTTCCTTTCAGAATCCTGTGCCTATTTTCTTGACTTGGAATGGAATTTTTTTTCATCCCAAACAAGGCATATTTCACGTAGAATATACTAACCCTATTGAAATTGTACATTTTGATATACTTTGACATACACACACACAAATCATTAGCTAGGTGATGGGGCTATTCTTCTACATGGCAAATTTCACACCAGCAGCTGTGCTACTTGAGGCAGATGCGAATCTAGGAATACATAAACTACACACACAGAGACCCTCACACAAGCATATGTCTGCTCAGAATCACTTTTCTCAGTTCACAAAGACACGCCCAGTCTCCATGCACACACACACTCACGACGTGAATGCCACACAGCTGCTTGTAAGCACAGGAACATGGTTTACCCCTATCCACCTTTTCACTATGTCTGTGATCCTCATTTCATTGGAAACCCAAAGTCAGAAGGACTCTCCTGACTCAAGACAGCAAGTGATTGATTCCAGAATATGTACCATTAACATTTCTTCCGACGGCCGACGGGAGATACAGAAAAGAAAACAGCATCAGGGCCAGACCGTGATGTACACTGATTGCACTGCTCTTTAGTTCTCTTGGTGACTTTCGATAGGGAACACAGTGGTTGAGTCAAAGGCCCCAAAAGCAAATGAATAGGATGCATATCAGAAGGGGTTCTTCCTGGGGAATGTCTCTTGGGTCCACTTAGGGTGGCAACTACAGAATTCACACCCAGGCAGGGAAAATTGCTGTTGAGGAAAAGGATCCTATCCCACCGTTTATAGGCAGGGTTGGCATTGCCAGTGTGAATGTCTTCTTGACCCAGGTAGCAGTTGGCAAGACACAACTACTCACCTGTCTCCCCAGCAGGGAGATTAAAGGTATCATCTAATGTCTGTTCCCACCCAGGCCGTAGGGGTGGTAAATTGGGTCGCAGATTCCTGAGGGAGGGAGTAAGAACAGGGCAGCAGGGAGCACAGAGAGTGGGGCAAGACAGCGTTTCGGATCAAGCCCCATTTATTGAGAAAATATCCACACCTTTATAGGGTTTGGGGCGAGAAGCTGACCTGGGTTGGTTGCTAGGAAACAGGGTCAAATGATTATTAGAAAAAGGGGAAACGGAAACTGAAATTTCAAACACAGCATCTAAAGGAGAGCCCAGACTTGCGTCTGCGACGCTGGGCAGGGGTGCAGTTGACACTCCATAAGCCCGAATGCGGTTGATCTTTTGTTCTACTTGGCTACTCCAGTCTGGCCTTCTCCAATCCCTGAATTAGGAAATGCACTCCCCTAGCCGATCCTAGTAATTCAGGTAGTTCCCCTCAGGGAGCAATACTTCCTTGCCTGAGGCTTCTGAAATCGGCTGAATCTTTGCAGCTTCCCATAATCTAACATGTACATTGTCATATTTAAACAGAATTGTGTGAGAATGTCACTAAGAAAGCAATTTGCCATCCACAGGCAAAGACTGACAAGCTCACCTCACGGGGAAATGCCCATCTGGTGGAATACACTGTGGGCAGAGGAAAAACCTCTGTAAGTCCTCCTTCCTGAGGGACATCTAGAAGGACACAGAATAGATGTCAGTACATTGGTGGTGCTGCTCAAGAATAACTCAAGGACTTGTGCATGATATGACCGTGGGCCAGAGCATATGGAGGCTTTTGGTCACCTGCATGGACTGGATGCTACTGCTGGGCCACTCTCAGCAACAGTCCTTAAAGTGTGCAGTGTGAGGAGTGGTTTTGGGAAGGTAGACTTTGGCCATTCTACTGTGTCAGTGGGACATATCTCCTGGGGAAACACACGTCTCCATCTCTCTCTCTCTCTCTCTCTCTCTCTCTCTCTCTCTCTCTCTCTCTCTCTTTCTCTTTCACACACACACACACACATACACACTTACATTGATAATCACACTACATAGAGTCACACGACACCATGAAGCCTCATGCACACACACCCACAACACACGCAGTGAATACACTGTCTTCCTCGTCCTGTAAACATGGGCATAGTGTGCTCTCAGACCTCTGTGAAATTAAACTAGAAACCCACAGCACGGAGAAACCATTGAAATCCCCAAAATTCTGGAGACTTCAAAATACACTTCTGAACAACAAAACGGTCATAGAAGTCTCAAGAGAAACTGAAAACTACTTTCGATTAAATGAGGTGAAAATAGGATATGACAGAAAATTGTGGAAAGCAGCATTTTGGGGAAATTGATGGTCCTAAATGCCATGTGTTACAAAATAAGAAAGACATAATGTGAATCATTCAGGCTTCCACCTTAGGAAACAAGGCAAAGTACAGTAATGGAAGATAACAGGAAGCAGGAGGAAAAAATATTATTGCAGATATCAGTAATTCTGAAAGCACAAAATTATGAGAGAAAACAAAAGCAAGACAAAAGCTGGTTCTTTGTAAATGTCAGTAAAAAGGATAAAGCTCTAGCCTGACTAACGATGAAGAAAAGAGGAGTCATCACTACTGATCCTATGGGTACTGAAAGGATCTTGAAGTAATACTTGGAATTCTAATTAGCTTAAACTAAAGAGGGCAGTTCCTTCAAAAACACAAAGTACCAAAACCTACATAAGAGAAATAGATCATCTGAAGAGGTGTGTATCAAAGAAATTGAGTCAGAGAAACACAAATATCATATGGTTTCACTCATATGTGGCATTTAAGAAACAAAACAGATGAACATATGGGAGTTGGGGTGTAGAAAGAGAGGGAACGAAACCACAGGAGACTCTTAACGATAGAGAACAAACAGGGTTGACGGAGGGAGGTGGGTGGACGGGTATTAAGGAGAGCACCTCCTTGGATGCTCCCTGGGTGTTGTATGTGTAAGTGGTGAATCACTGGATTTTATTTCTGAAACTAATATTGCACTGTATATGAACTAACCAAAATAATTACAAATTAAAAGTAAAATTGATGAATAATAAATGACCCATAAAGGAAGTGCCAGCCCCAGAGGGTTTCACTGATGAAGGCTAACACATCTTATAAAGCAAAACACAGTCTTGCTGTATCATCCAGCAGGCTCACACAACGGCATTTACCCAGTGGAGCTGCAAGATTATGTCCCCCAGAAACCTGGGCAGGAGTGCTCTGCAGCTTTATTTATGGTCACCAATACCAGAGGCAACCACACTGCCCCGCAATAGGCGAATGGCTAAACATCCAGACAATGAGCTATTCTGTAAAGATCTAA
>NC_043713.1:61536651-61542002 GCF_006229205.1 Suricata suricatta | reverse complement strand
AGCCCCGGGGTGTACATAGGGCAGGGTCTGTGACCCATATTTTCTAGGAGAGATTAAGTGACTCACCATCCTGAAGAGTGGGAGGTCCAGGACAGGAATGGAGATGGTGCCCTGGAGACAGAGATCCCTGAAAACCTGGGACCTTCCCAAGGCACCTGAGGTCATGCCTGAACCCCTGAGCCCCTGAACCAGGGGCTCCCCCAGTCTCATTGTCAAATCCCCCTTCCCCAAGGTCTCTGCGGACAACAGCTGATGCCCTGGAGGAGGTGCCTAAGCTAAGAGAAAACCCTAAATCTTAACTCAGCCTCCCACCTGTAGGTTTCACTCCCTGACCCAAGGCACGATGCCCTTACCCCCAGGTGGGACCCCTCTGAGAGAGCAGGGGAAGCCCAACAGTGGCCATCTTCACACAGCACCCCTGCAGGGGTCTCACAAAGAGCCTTCCCCAGCGGCCTGCGGACCACCGTCAATGGCCAGTGGTCTGCTCAGCTTCCAAACTGACTCAGAACCCAGGACATTCCAAACCAACTGTTACATGACCGCGCTGCCAAGAATCAGCTTCCCCTCAACTGACTGACTCTGGCTGAGCAGCCACAGTGAATTAACTGTGAAGTTGGCCCATTGGGCTGGTGCTTTGATGGTTTATGGAATGAAGTCTGGGCCACTTAACGTGGTTCTCGCTGTCTGCTGGTCTGTGTAACCGGCTGAGCAGCCAGGACTAAGGCTGCCTCCCAGGCAGGCTCACAGACTGTCAACGTCACTAGGGCTCACTGTATTGACAATGCCATCAAACACCTCTAAAGGATCTCCTTGGTCCTTACTGGAGTCAGGCCAAGTATTAAATTCACTGACCAGGTGTTCCTAACTTGTGCCTCCAAACTCTCAGAATCTTTGAACTGGCCAGAACCATGTAGGATTTCTAGACTCTTTTCATATTAATGACTATGGCAAGATCTATAATAATCTGGTTTGAGAGCTTCCTTGGGCTGTGTGACCACTGAGACTACATTAAAATAGACACTGCTGTATGTTTTCCCCTAGGAACACCCAGTGGTGACAAGAAATGGGTGCAGGATTAGTCCATTTTTCTAAATGGAGGAAAAAAGTCAAGGCAGCTATCTTGATAGAAAAACCAACAACAGAAATCGAGAAATAAAACAAAACTATAAGACACCTTCATCACTCTGTATGACCAGATGGAGGGAGGAGATTTTAAATGATGAAAAACCATTCTGAGCAAGAGTTAACTAGCCAGTTAGTAGCAGACAGCATTAAGAAGATCTGTACGAACATACCCCTACAGCAACATAACAGATTGCCCATCTTCGAAGACGCTAGGCACAGATCTGGGAACTGGGTCGCTCACTACCAGATCTGAACTGTTCAGCTCAGAGACTGGCCTATGGGAAAAAAAAAGGCATCATTACATCATTGTATCGCCATGGCAATGTGTCATCACAGAGCTTTCAGGATGAATGCAGCTGCACACCCCCAACTTCTGCTGTGTGGACAGGTGTGTGTCTCCACGGACAAGGACACCATTTGAGATTAAATGCTTTTGTTTCAAAAGCTGAACCCTGGTCTCACATGTTGCCATTCTCTGTTTTCAAAGTAGATTACATGAAGGCACATGACCTCCCCCTCCACCACCAATTATAATCACTAGTCAAAATTTCAGGGTGAAGAGGGGAAAAAAACCACAGTCGGAGAATGAAGAGAGGGCTCGTTTCTGATTCAAAACACAATCCACATCCACTCTTACCATCCTTGGTCAACAGACATCTCTAGAATGAAGCTCAAAGTTTGTCGCAGATGAAATAAAAAGCAGTGTTGACAAAAATTCATTTTCAATTTTAGTGTTATTTTTATTTTAGAGCACACGAGCAACAGAGAGGGGGCAGAGGGAGAGAGAGAGAGAGAGAGAGACAGAGGGAGAGGGAATCTTAAGCAGGCTTCACACTCTTCACATTCACAATCTGACGTGGGACGTGATTACTGGACCCTGGAATCATGACCTGAGGCAAAATGAAGAGTTAGACGTTCAACTGACTGAGCCACCCAGGTGCCTCCAGAATTTAACTTTCAAAACTGTATTTCTTGGGGCACCTGGGTGGCTCAGTCAGTTAAGCCTCTGACTTTGGCTCAGGTCAGATCTTACGTTCGTGGGTTCGAGCCCCGCATCAGGCTCTGTGCTGACAGCTACCTCAGAGCCTGGAGCCTGCTTCTGGTTCTGTGTCTCCTCTCTCTGCCCCTCCCCCTCTCATGCTCTGTCTCTCTATCAAACATTTAAAAAAACTGTATTTCTCTATCTTCTTATGAAACTATATAATTCATCATCTATGTATACTACCTGCTTTGATCCGTGTATAGGCAAGAGTAATACTTAGTTATCTCTCAGTGTTTGTGCATTTACTGAGCAATTTCTGTCACTATATGTATGAAAAGCAGACTCTTCACTGAGAACCAAAGAAAAAAATATATCACTCTTTTCACCCGTGCATTTCTGTGAGGGTGAATGGGTTAAGGGAAAAGCATACAATTAATACTTTTCTGAATGAAATATTTTAATTACCCCCCAAACTGGAGGATTCAGTGTATGCTCTGGCTCATAAGCTAACACTCACCATACACATTATTTTTATCTCTTTATGGAAACTAGCAAAAGAAAGGGAAGTAACCAGTCCCCAAAAAATGAAACAAGAAGAAAAAATTTGTTTATTATTTTTTTCCTTTTTTTTAAAGTTTATTTATTTTTCTTTTTTTGCGGTGGTGTTTTCACTTTCTTTTTTTTTAATAGTTTATTGTCAGATTGGTTTCCATATAACACCCAGTGCTTCTCCCCACATGTGCCCCCCACCATGACCATCACCCCCTCCCTCTTCCCCCTCCCCCTTCAGTCCATGGTTCCTTTTCAGTATTCAGTAGTCTCCCTTGATCTGTGTCCCTCACTCTCCCCCACTCTCTTTCCCCCTCCCTCTCCCTTGAATAAATGTTTTTAAATTTATTTTTGAGAGACAGAGACAGCGGGAGCAGGGGAGGGTCAGAGAGAAAGAGAGATACGGAATCTGAAGCAGGCTCCAGCTCTGAGCTAGCTGTCAGCACAGAGCCCGACGTGGGGCTCAAACCCACGAACCATGAGATCATGACCTGAGCCGAAGCCGGATGCTTAACTGAGTGAGCCACCCAGGTGCCCCAACAAGGAAAAAATTTAAAACAAAAACAATGGAGCCGCCATGTGCAAAACAAAATCGTTAACCTTTGTGGTATAAAATGCTATACTACCAATGTCTGTGAGTGCTAAGTCAATGTAAGTTTCTAGAAATAATCGAATAGTGATATTAATGAGGTAGAAAAACGACATTGATAACATGGTTAGGGCCATGTTTTCTCCAAAGAGTACTTACTGGAGGAGGTAGTTGAACAGGTATGGGAGGAAATAGGTACGACTCCATAAGAGTATTACAAATGGAGAATTTTGGTTACAAGTTGATGGGAAACTTCTTAAATAGATAGATATTATAGAAATACAAAATAACTAGAATACAGGCTCACACTTCTAAATGCCACACTGGGTGAGAAAATAAGAAAAGAATTATAAAGTTGGAAAAAAATTAACCATTTAACCATTCTTGATGCTATTACTATTAAAAAAAATAAGTCTTTTTGGAATGACTATCTCCCCCCAAATAATGGTGTCAAATGTCAAATAATGATATCAAATGTTTTATTTTGCTCGTGGTCACAGGGTTAGGAATTCAGACAGGACACAATGCTAATGGTAAAAAATGAAAGGCTTTGGGTGATGGTCATGGAGGAGGGCACTTGTGGGGAAGACCACTGGGTGTTATATGGAAACCAACTTCACAATAAACTATAAAAAAAATAAAATAAAAGGCTTTGGGACGCCTGGGTGGCTCAGTCCGTTGAGTGTCCAGCTTTGCCTCAGGTCATGATTCCACGGTTTGTGGGTTCAAGCCCCGCGTTGGACTGTGTGCTGACAGCTCAGAGCCTGGAGCTTGCTTCAGATTCTGTCTCCCTCTCTCTCTCTGCCCCTCCCTCGCTTGTGCCCTGTCTCCAATGGCAGGAGCTCTTTCCACCTGAGTGGGGGCACTCTAACCATGCTGTTCTTGCCAGGCGACTATTCCCCAGGGTCTCTCTTTCTGGAGCTACCTTGCTTCCAACCGAGTCCCCCAGATCCCCTTGGACTCTGGGAACGCCCAATATCCTTCCAGCTTATTTTCTTTTCCCTAAGCTAGTCAACATCATCCTCTCTGGCTTATGGCACTGACAAATGGAAAAGAGGGGACTCTGAATCCCCTGGGCAAGGGGGCACTCTCTGAATCATCCCTAGTCCTAATGACAGGAGGGCTGAAAGCTGGGGGGCTCTTGAAGGCAGGATGAAAGTCCTTTAAGTGGACTTCAAGGCCTTAACAGGACCTTGGCTGGCTGCCAATCCTCCTTGTTCATGCCACTCCAGCCCCTCTGGCCTCCTAGCTAGTTTCACACCCAGTGGCACACTCCTACCTCAGGGCCTTTGCACTTGCTGTTTCCCTTGCCTGGAATGCTCTTCCTCCAGAAAGTCCCCAATCTATTCTTCTCTTCTTGGCTCAAATGGAACCTCTTCATGGGGCCTCCCTCCAGCACTCTACTTCAAAAATACAAACCCCACCTGTCTGGGCACTCCCTGTCTCCTTGGCCTACTGAATTTTTCTCCAGAAACTTCCAACATACCACATCATCCGCTTATTTATTCTGCTATCTCCTAAGCGCTATGAGGGCAGGTTTTGCCTGTCTTACTCACTTCAGTATCCTCAGTGCAGTAACCTGGCACGTGGTCAGTGCTCAATAAATGTTTGTAAACCCTAGTTGCAGTCTGGGTGGATCTGGTTAGGAACTTGGTGGAGGTTAGTCCTAAAGAGTCTTGGAGATCCTGGCTGACAACTGCCCAAGTGGGGTCCTGGGGAGGATCTCACTCTCCCAGTGACCTGCTTGTGGGGAAGGGAGCCACTTAAGGGCTGGCCGATCCTGGATGGAGAGTCACCATATCTTGGTAAATTCAATAATAACAATAACAATAACAATAATAATAATAATAATAATAATAATGGCAGCTTTTATGGTTGCTGGTCTTTTCCCCTAGGTTTCCGTTAAGTGCTTTACATTCACTATCTCACTTACACCTCATAGCATACCGGTGAGGTAATCCTATCATATCCATTTTAAAGATGAGAACACTGAGGCTTGGTGAGTGTCAGCAGTAGTTCCCAGGGTGTCCTGCCACCTCCTGCAACCTGGCAAGGAGCGGACCTGGAATAAATGAGGCAGCTCCGCCTTGCCCAATAGAGGGGGAT
>NC_043713.1:61534655-61536551 GCF_006229205.1 Suricata suricatta | reverse complement strand
GGATGGGCACGTGTGGGTTCTCAGAGGTAAGAGCCTGGCTCTGATGTCAGACAGACCCAGGGCTTAAGTCCCGGCTGTGCACCTTCTCGGCGCAGTGCTCCTGAGCTACTCACAACTCCCCTCCAAGCTCGGTTTCCTTGTGGGGACAATCTCACTCACCTCATAAAGTGACCTGTTCACACAGGGTACAGCACAGTGTAGCCCCCAGTAATGGGAGCTCTGATTCCTGAAACGATGTGCCCCAAGAAATGCAGAAATCAGAACCAGCCATCAACTCACCACTGTATGTCATGACTCTGATTGCAGATTCGGGGTCCATGGGCACCTGAGGCCCTTTGCCCAAACTTGCAAGGTTCTGTCCCTACCCCACCCGCCACCCCCAGGCACCAAGCAGGATACCAAGCAGGTCCTTCTGATCAAGTGATGGCCTTGGCCTTATGTCAAGCACAAAGCTCATTCCAGGCCCCAAACTCAGCTGCTCCCAGGAGAGAGGATGCAGGTCCACACCTCTGCTCACCAGACACAAAGTGTCCCCCAGAGCCTGGCCAATAACCCAAACTAGACTGACACGGTGGGACCTCCAAGGACACTGGACCAACGCCTCCTTCTCCAGATGTGGAAACTGAGTCCTTGAGAGGGGAAAGGACCTGTCCAGGGCATCGGGGAGTGCGGGGGACCAGCCCACGCACTCCAGTCGAAAGGTCCCGAGTAGGGGGTTGGTGTCGGTGCAATATCTATAAGAAAGAAGACAGACAACGACAGACAAGACAGACAAGACAGACGAGACAGACAACGGGCATGGTGGAAAAGCCACGTTTTACTTAGATGGCCAGGGTCTTATATACCATAGGTGATTACATCATTTCTTTAGTTGTTACATAGTTCAAGGTCTTTGAAGTGAAGACATGCTCAGGAAAGGATCATGTTTAACAGGACAGGTGTAAATATCAGGAATTATCAAGTCATTGCAGGAGAGGGATTCGCTAATAATAGCCTGGCTCCAAGCAGAAGATGAGCCTGCAGATTTCTAGGAGGATATTTACATTTCTTAAGACTCCTCATCAGTTATGCATGGGCAAGATGCTCATCCTTTAGTAGGCAAATCTTTTGGCAGAGGCTTGCTGTTTACTCCCAACAGCAGACAAAGAGCTAGAAAGCAAAGTAAGGGGAGGGCTGGCGCCACTGACCGAACCAAGTTTATTCAAAGCCTAAAAGTATATGTCTCTTTACAAAGCAATGAGAAAATCACAGACAGGATGAATAGAAGCTACATGTGCGGCCCAGGAGACCAAATATTGTTTGAGGGTTAATTTTTGCCTACTGGGCCCCAACAGGGGAGCTGCTGGCAGAGCTGGGCCCAGGGCCCCAGCTGGAGCCCCACCCAGAGGCAGGTGCCTTGTTCACACATTTTTCTGCCTGCAGAACCCCTTCCCCCAGCCCAGTTGAACCAGCCAACCATTTCCTTGAAAATACAGCCATTCCAGGTGCACACATCTGGAGAGCACGTATCACATCTAGGTTTGGTTAAACAATGCACAGAATCTGCAGGTTTCTAACACCCTCTGGGTTCTACAGACGCCCTCCCCTAACACAGTCATCAGAATATTGTAGGTCTGTCTGTTGTGTTGGAAAGATGGTGTGTTGACACAGAGCTTTCTTCAGGTCCCCACAGGGCTCTGAGAGTGATAGACTGAAATGATCTGGGCCTTTCTGAGGAATTCCACATACCCCATCTTCTTCAGAAATGCTAGAAGGTACAATTGCCCCTGGAGCTGATTCTTTAAACAACACGCAACACACCCCACGCAGTGTGTATACAGAGACACATGCCCAAGGTTTTGAGAAGGGAGGGACAGCAACAGGTCCCAGCTTCGAGGCTGTCTGCCACCGGGCGGG
>NC_043713.1:61533385-61534555 GCF_006229205.1 Suricata suricatta | reverse complement strand
AACTGTGAGTCTGTGACCTGAGCTGAAATCAAGAGTCAGATGTTTAAATGACTGAACCACCCAGGCACCCCTGTAATATAAAACATTTTGAAACGTAATTTAAGGTATGGGTTTTCCAGCCACGGCAATGAAAATGTCTGGAAATTGTGGTATTGGTTGTATGACCCTGGGAATTACATCACTGAATTGTACACATTGAAGGGGTGAATTTTGTGTTTTTCAAAATTTTTTACCTTTTTAAAGTTTAGTTTTTTTTCAAATTTTGGTATTTTACCATAGTAAAAAAAACACAACAAACTAAATACCCAAAAGGAAAAAGGTAGTCAAATATCCCTAGAGCTACTGCCTGGAATGAGCAAATATTAATATTGTCATATTTAAATCTAAATATTAATAAAATATTACCAATTATGAAATGAAACTAATGCCCTAATTTCAAATGGGGCCCCAAGAAAACCCAGGAATGATTCCCATGTTCTAAGGTAAGGCCATCTATGTAAATGAGGAGGCCATCAATATAGAGGATCAAAAGTAGCTAGCTTTTGGGGTGCTTGGGTGGCTCAGTTGGTTAAGTGTCTGCCTTCAGCTCAGATTATAACCTTAAGGTTCCTGAGTCCAAGCTCTGCATTGGGATTCTTTCTCTTTGTCCCTCTATTTTTCCCTCTCACCCTGTGCACGCTTTTGCTCACTTTCTCTCTCTCTCAAAATAAATAAAAACTTTAACAAAAGGAGTTAGTTTCTACTTGGAATGAACAGCTGGAAGAGTGAACCAGTTTGATATTCTGCTGATGCCAAGCAGCTCAAGATCCCAGAGAACTGTATTGTAGCAGAAAGTAGAGTCCCAGGGCAAGACTGAATGTGAACTGCTGTTCATTCCAAGGGAAATCTAACTACTTTGGATTCTTTTCATGGATAATTGAGAAGAACAATACTAACAGCTCAATAGCCACATAACAGGTTCTGGAAACTGCGTTAATCGTTGGGTCTATACCACACAGAGCATGGCACCTGTAGTCGGGGCTACACTCTAAGTTTGAGTGGTCCACCTTTGCCTACCATGTCTGAGTTTTGTAAGGGCCGGTCAGGTAAGTTGATGGGGACCACTGCTTTCCATCATCGAAGTCTCTTCCAGTGGTGCTAATTCTGTAATTCCTGCTAGGATTCCTTCTC
>NC_043713.1:61530797-61533285 GCF_006229205.1 Suricata suricatta | reverse complement strand
CTCACGTTCATGGGACACAACACTCTGAGTTATCTTTGTGCAAGAAGACCAAGTACTGACAAGTAATGTGTGTTCTGGTTTTCGTACAAGATGTTATTGACAAGGTTTATGTATCACTTCTGGAGGAGATATCCTTTGCTAAGGTGAGCTTGCCTGTCTTCGCCTGAGGAAGACGTGCTGCGTTCTCACGTTCGTTGCAGTTAAATTCAGATGACAATCTACCATGTCCACTTTAGATGATATAGTGAATTTCCCTAGTGGGGACAGGGGGGATTGGTCGTCTTTTGCCAACTGTTACCTGGGTCAAGAGGACAGTTGCCACTGGCAATGCCAAAAGTGCCTGGAAACAGTGTGGCGGGATCCTTTCCTTTTCCTTCCTTTTCTTTTTCTTACAGTTTATTGCCAGGTTGGTTTTTATGTAACACCCAGTGCTCATCCAAACAAGTGCCCTCCTCCATGCCCATCTCCCTTTTTCCCCTCTCCCCCACGCTGTAGTGACAAGTAATCTGCGTTGTTCAGGTTGTTCTCAGCATGGAAGGGTCTCTTATGGTTCGTCTCCCTCCCTCTCCTTGACTATTTCCCCCTCCCCCTCCCCCACAGCCCTCTGGTAGGTTTCTCCTGTTCCCCATATGAGTGAAAACATATGGCATCTGTCCTTCTCTGCCTGACTCATTTCACTTAGCATAACACCCTCAAGGTCCATCCACGTTGCTACAAATGGCCAGATTTCGTTCTTTCTCATTGCCATGTAGCATTCCATTGTGTATGGAAACCACGTCTTCTTGATCCATTCGTCACTTGATGGACATTTCAGCTCTTTCCATGATTTGGCTATTGTTGAAAGTGGCGCTATGAACATTGGGGCACATGTATCCCTACACATCAGCACTCCTGTATCTCTTGGGGAAAGCCCTAGCAGTGCTATTGCTGGGTCCTAGGGGAGGTCTAGTGTTAATTTTTTGAGGAATCCCCACACTGTTTTCCAGAGTGACTGCACCACTTTACATTCCCACCAAGAGTGTAGGAGGGGGCCCGTCTCTCCACATCCTCGGCAGCATCTACAGTCTCCTGGTTGGTTCATTTTAGCCACGCTGCCCAGCGTGAGGTGGTATCTCTGTGGTTTCGATTTGCATTTCCCTGATGATGAGTGACGTTGAGCATCGTTTCATGGTCTGGTGGCCATCAGGATGTCCTCTTTGGAGAAGTGTCTATGTTTTCTGCCCATGTCTTCACTGGATTGTTTGTTTTTCAGGTGTAGAGTTTGGTGAGTTCCTTAGCGATTTTGGATACTAGCCCTTTATGGGAGATGTCATTGGCAAGTATGTGTTGTTTTCCCAATCCGTCGGTCGCCTACTGGTTTCCTTGGTTATTTCCTTTGCTGTGCACAATATATATATATTTTTTTGCTTTAACTTGATGCGGTCCCAGTAGTTCATTTTTGCTCTTGATTCCCTTGCCTTTGAAGATATGTCAAGTAGGAAATTGCAGTGGCGAGTTCAAAGAGGTTGAATCGTGCTTTCTCCTCTAGGGTTTTGATGGTTTCCTGACTCACATTCAGATCCTTCATCCATTTTGAGTTTGTTTTTGTGTATGCTGTAAGAAGGTGGTGTAGTTTCATTCTCTTGCATGTTGCTGTCCAGTTCTCCCAGCACCATCTATTAAAGGGGCTGGCTTTTTTTCATTGGATACTCTTTGCTGCTTTGTCAAAGATTAATTGGCCATACATCCATATAAGTCCGATTCTGGGTTCTCTATTCTATAGCAGTGGTCTGTGTGTCTGCTTTTGTGCCCTTACCTTACTGTCTTGATGATGACAGCTTTCTAGTAGAAGCGAAAGTCCGGGCTTGTGATACCTCCCATTTTGGTTTTCTTCTTCGATATGACTTTGGCTCTTCAGGGTCTTTTGTGGTTCCTCCCAAATTTGTGGATTGTTTGTTCCGGCTTTCAGAAGAATGCTGGTGCAATTTGGATTGGAATTGGATTGAATGTGTAGATTGCTTCCGCTAGGGTTGACATTTTAAGAGTGTTTCTTCTACTGATCCATGAGGATGAAATATTTTTCCATTTCTTTGTCTTCTTCAATTTCCTTCATAAGTTTTCTATAGTTCTTTCATCCAGATCTTTTATCGTTTGGGTTAGGTTTATTCCTAGGGATTTGATGGGTTTGGCTGCAATTGTGAATGGGCTCAGTTTCTTGATTTCTCTTTCTATTGCCTCATTATCGGAGTATAAAAATGCAACCAGTTCTGTGTGTTGTATTTGTACCCTGCGACTCTGCTGAATTCATGGATCAGTTCTAGCAGACTTCTCATGGAGTCTGTCAGGTTTTCCATGTAGAGAGAGTATCATGTCATCTGCGAAAAGTGACAGTTTGACCTCATCTTTGCCAATTCTGATGCCTTTTATTTCCTTTTGTTGTCTGATGACTGATGCTAGGACTTCCAGCACCATGTTCAACACCAGTGGTGAGAGTGGACATCCCTGTCGT
>NC_043713.1:61527624-61530697 GCF_006229205.1 Suricata suricatta | reverse complement strand
TTTTTTTTTTTATAATGCAAAACCAATTTATTTACTTGTACAACAATGAAGATTGGGATCCTAGATAGAAAGGAAAGCAGTCTTCTGTCAAATAGAAATCAAGATTCTTAAGCAGCTGCTTTTGAAACCACTTACAGTGGAAGACTTGCTGTGTTGCCTTCAGATGTTTAAGCCTCTTTATTTGATGGTTAACCAAGACTTTCAGGTGTGACTTCTGTCTGAGTCAGCCTATCTAATTCCTTCTGATAGGTACGTTGGTATTCCAGATAATTTACGTTCCTTTTCTGTTTATCCAGGAACTTTTTCAGGAACTTTAGGAGATCAGTTTCACTGTTCTGGGAAGCCAAGCTCATCAAGTCTTGCAGGAGCTTGCTTAATGTCTTTTCCAACTGCAGAGCAGACTCAATAGCTTGAATGCCAGTTCCCCAGTTTTCTATGTCAAGCCTCTTAATCACCAGAAGGCAGATTTTACTCTGATGCTCTCTTAGAAATGTTATGAACTGCTTTGCATGTTCTTTCTTCACCTCAACTTGGTCTTCAAAGAAGGGGACCTAAAGAGGTGCTTCTGGATCGTCAGCATAGTGAAAGGACATAGTTAAATAAGCGTCACTGACATTCATCTCATAAGATGCTATATAATTAACAGCAACCCTACAGGCCTCAGAGAGAGGTCTTCGAGCCCGGGATTCCATCTTAGCCATCTTTAGAGAATATCAGGCATAAAAAGCGCTCACATGTTGCTTTCTAAGTGTCTTTCCAAAACCATTTGGTTGTAAATATGACAATGTACATGTTAGATGATACCGTTAATCTCCCTGCTGGGGAGACGGGAGAGTGGCTGTGTCTTGCCAACTGCTACCTGGGTCAGGAGGACATTCACACTGGCAGTGGCGAACCTGCCTATAAACAGTGGGGTAGGATCCTTTTCCTCAGCAGCAATTTTCCCTGCTCTGGTGAAGAATTTTTTAGTTGCCATCCTAACTGAACTTGAGAGACAAATACCCAGGAAGAACATTTCTGACAGACATCCTATTCATTTGCTTTGTGGCCTGTGACGCAATCACTGTGTCCCATGTTGTTTCCTAAAGTCCCCAGGAGAACTAAAGAGCGGTGCAAACAGGGCACCGCATGATCTCACCCTGATGGTGTTTTCTTTTCTGTACATTCAGGAGACTCTCGGTGATAATGAGAACGTTACATACTGTGGAATCAGTCTCTTGCTGTAGAAAACTTTAGATGGTAAGGTAGGCGGAGTGTTCTTGCTGTCTTCAGTCTGGAGAGCTACCCTGCTTCCAGGTTCCTAGTAGGACTGAGGCTAGAGGGTGGGGGAAAGACAGATCTCCCAGGTGAAAAACTATGTCCATGTTTCTACAGTATGAGGGTGAAAATGGATTCCTCGTGTGAGGTGTGCTTGTGTGTGCATGAGTCCTGGGGTGGTTTTGTGTGTGTCTGTGTAGCTTGATTGTGAGTGTGTACCTGTGTGTTTGTGTGTGTGTGTGTGTGTTAGCTAGAGTCAGAGACAGCGACAGAGACACACAAAGAGACACACATGGAGAGAGACATAAAGAGACAGAGATGTGTATTTACCCAGGAGATATGTCCCACTGATACAGTAGAAGGCCAATGTCTACCTTCTCAAAAACATCCCTCACACCGCACACTTTAAGGACTGTTGCTGAGGGTGGCCCAGTGTCCATGTGTGTCTATTCAGTCCATGTGTACCACCAGATGATTTTTCCTATTTCTGAAGTGCTTCCCTAACACCCCTTCCTCTACCAAGCTTTCCTATTCCCTTTACACCATCCAGCCTCGACACCTTGTCCTTTGTGAAGTTTTCCTCGAGAATATGGACAGAGGTGCCAGCCACATTCCTGGGTGCTCCCTGAAGCCTTGGTGCACATGTTTAATGTGGCCCAAAGCACAGCCTGTTGTTTTTAAACTGCAACCTCAGTTTTAACTGGGCTCTTCCTTTCTTTCCGATGTAGATAAGATATAGCTTCAATCAAGATCCCATTTAGGATGGCTGATACACATAATCTGGACACTTTCTACATTTCTCAGCGTTTCCTGAGGGAAACATTTCTTCCCGTCACCTCATTTCCAAGTTCTTAGCACCTTTGGATCCTCAGCCTCTCTTATACCCACTTCCTTTGGTGTGTTCTCTTTGCTATTTTGAATAAAGCTTAATACTTTTTCCTTGGTTTCCCTAAAATAAATACACACAAAGCATTTAAGTGAGTGGCAAAGTTCCACGAAGGTGTGGGGTTACCAAGGACATTTACGTCCTAGAAACACCACTTAAAATTGAATAACGGACCTGTTTGTTCTATGTTGAACCTTCACCTAAACAGTTTCAACAGCAACAGAAAGCGCCTTAGAAACACAAAGGAAGTGACACAGAAAGGAGATCATTTGTTCTTTTTATTGTAAAGGTAATAAACACTCTTGATTTAAAACTTCAAACAATGAAGGCAAAGATAAATATCCCTTTAGCATTTTCTCCTCTACCGTTTCTACTCTCCCGAAATAGCCAGAATTGTTTGTTTCCTTCCAGAAATTTGTGATGCATATACAAACATTATTTCCAAAAATGGGCTCCTATTACAAATAAGATTACTTTGTGATTTGCTTTTTTCCATTCATCATTTTTATCTTGGCCCTCTTTATATCCATGTATACAGGTGTGTGTGTGTGTGTGTGTGTGTGTGTGTGTGTGTATAAGTTGCTGTATAGGCTTCATCTTATAGATGCACATATGGACTCGTTCATTCAATAAATGTTTAGTGAGCATTTACAAAGTGCCAGGCTTTTCACCAGTCTCCGGACATTTAGTTCCAGTTTGTTGCTATTACACACACTGCAGTAAAGTAGATAACTGTGAAATTGCCGAGTCAAAGAGCCCGGAAACCATAAGCGACAGCACACCCAGATGACCCGTTCCCAGCCTCCCCAACAGCACCCTCACGTCACCAGACAATACTGGGATATCATCATGCTTTTGAGTTTTCCCCATATGATCAATAACAATGGCCTTATTGTTTAACTCCGCATATCTCTATTTATAAGTGAGGTC
>NC_043713.1:61526094-61527524 GCF_006229205.1 Suricata suricatta | reverse complement strand
CCTCAGGTGCCTTGGGAAGGTCCCAGGTTTTCAGGGATCTCTGTCTCCAGGGCACCATCTCCATTCCTGTCCTGGACCTCCCACTCTTCAGGATGGTGAGTCACTTAATCTCTCCTAGAAAATATGGGTCACAGACCCTGCCCTATGTACACCCCGGGGCTGATAGGGGGGTCACAGGAGATGGTAACAGGTCTTCTCCATGTATGTAGGAGGTAAAGCACCCTAGCCATGGACAGGATGAAAAGGAAGCTTCCATCCTCCTTTGCCCTGTATCCATCCAGGTCCCCACTCCAGATTCAACCACTACTGAGTGTTTGGCTTGATGTTCCAGACACTTAGTGACTGAACACTTGCAGAGCGCTTCTGAACCATCAGTCATTTACTTGAAGACCCTTCCTAACTGAATCACTTTTAGCTTCCTACCGAAATACTAATAAGTAGACCCTAAGGAAGTTTTCACTGTGCAGTGAACACAATGAACGAACAGGGAACTTAGCCACAGCCCAACAGGCACCAAGCCCATGCTCTCGATGACTTGGCTGCTCTGATTTCTGTGCTGTCTCACGCACATAAACGTACCTGCCCACACAGTCTGCTGGAGCTTTTCTTCTGTGTCTTTCGTGGTAAGGGCACTCAGCCTACGAACTCACTCCTACTGATTTTCAAGCAGTTCTTCACAGGCCCTAGGTTGCAAAGGCAGATTTCCAGAACTTCTGTCTTTTGTATAACTGAACTTTTGTGCCCTATCACCAAGGTTTCCTCCCTTTCCCCTCCCTCCAGCCCCTATTCTGTTCTCTGTTTCTATGCGCTTGACTATTTGTGGTTCCACCTGTAAGTGACATCCTGCAGTATTTGTCTTTCTGTGTCTGGCATATTTCACTTAACACCATGTCCTCCGGGGCCATCCGTGTTGTCCCAAACGACAGGATTTCCTTCCTTTTTAAGGCTGGAGAGTATCCAGTGTGTGGATAGGCCACATTGTCTTTGTGCCTTTGTTCGTCAATGGACCTTAAGCTGTTTCTATACCTTAGCCGTTGTGAATGCAGGACATGGAAGTGCAGATATCACTTTGAAATCCAGATTTCACTTGACTTTCGGATTAGCCAAAACTGGGATTGCTGGATCAAATGGTGGTACTTTTTTAAATGTCTTCAGAAACTTCCATATTTTTCATAGTGCCTGCATCAGTTGAAATTCCCTGTTGTGTATCTTTTAAATGTTATTTATTTATTTATTTACTAACTTACTTACTCATTGAGGGAGGAGGGTAGAATCCCAATCAGGGATTTGATCCCAGGAACCTTGAGATCATGATCCAGGCCCAAATCAAGAGCGGGACAGTTAACCAACTGAAGCAGCCAGAACCCTGCTTTGATGGGTATTTTAAGTACCTGGCACCTCTAAGACCTTCCTAAATCCCACTCTGACTC
>NC_043713.1:61522564-61525994 GCF_006229205.1 Suricata suricatta | reverse complement strand
AGAAAAAACAAGCTGTTGGTGACCCCTGCATCCCACACTCGGTGGCCCTTGACCAGAAAGATGTGTGATTGTTCTCTAGAACAATCCAGAGGATCACTATGATAAAGTCTTGAGATTTAAAACATGTGAAACAATGTCATCTTGCCTTATTCATTTCTCACAAGTGTTAAGTGACTCAAAACAAAATGTGAGTTCCTGAGACCACGGTGAAGTCATAGAAAAGAACATAGCTAGCTATTGGAAAGAGACTGGAGGAAAGGTCAGCAGAACAAACAAACCCATTACATTAAAACTACATCCATGTAGCTTTTTCAAGCTACAATTCTGTGCGTGCAGTTATCTACATATAGAACATGTTGTTGCTCTACTCATGCAGTTCACCACTGATTTTTCTCTGTGTATTACTAACAATGTGTGGACTTGGTTATCTATCATTCAGTAACTCAATTCATTCCCCGAGGGTCTGTCTTTCACAGCAGACTGAAAGCCTGGGTATTCATTGGGTAATCAGGAAAAAAGAGGATTATATTATCCTAGTATCACCATGCTTACCTCTGGAGTGCTGAAGAAGTTGGGTGGCAGCATATAACTGATATTTGTACACAATGTGATTCTGGATAGCACCCAAAGTATAAAAGGAAACGTGTGTTTGGGGGCCGTAAATGGAAACTCATATTCTTAGGGTCTTTTTGGACAACTCTTTACATGAATGAAGAAACACGTCCCCCGAAATACTGAACTCAATACCCCTTATGGTATAAAGAGCATAGGGAAGGCATGTTAAAAACAATGATAGATACCTTTCATATCAACCACTCTCAGAGACTATTTTCTGCTTAAAGATACTCTAGCTATGAGCACTGTTGTTGTCCATTTAAGCCATTTCACTAAAAATATCATAGCCTGAATGGCTTAAGCAACATTTGTTTCTCACAGTTCTGGAGGGTGGGGATCCAAGGTCGAGGTGCCAGCAGCTTTAGTGTCTGGGAGGAGACCGCTTCCTAGTTCATAGATGGCTGTCTCCTGTCTGCTTGTTGTGTCCTCACGTGGTGGGAAAGGAGCACACGGGCTCTCTGGGGTCTCTTTTATGAGGACACTTATCCTATTCATGAGGGATCCAAAACCATGACCTAATCCCTCCCAAAGTTTCCATCTCCTAATGCCATTCCCTTGGGGATTAGGACTTCAACATATGAATTTAGTGGGAACATATTCGGTCTATAGCGGGGCAGACTTACTCATGCAGATCAAGCTAGAAGTGCGAGGGACCTAATAGCCTCTAGAAGCATTCTTCAGACCATGGCAACTGGGGAGTTGGTGGTGGATAATACCCCAGTTCCTTGCCCTTCAGTTTGGATAACTCAAAGGTATGCTCCATACTTCCTCTTGGGGTTCCCCAGTGGGACTGAGGTCCAGTTGCCTATGGTGGTAACTGGTTGTTAGCAAACTCTTTATTAGCTTCCATCCTTGCCTTGCCTCCCTTCCACATTCTCTTACCAGTGTTTCCAGGCGTCCCCTTCCCACATGGCAGACTTACATTCAAATCTCCACCTCATGGCTTACTTCTGGAAAAATCTAAATGGAGATAACAACAATACTTTTTTTTTTGGCCAACAATTCCCCTTCTGGGTATTTATCTAAGAGAAGAAGGAGGAACTAGTTACATCCAAAAAAATACTATGGTATATGGTATTTTTATATGATGGAAAGATTGGAAACAATCTAAATGTCTGTCCAACAAAGATCCATTCAGTCATTCTCTCAACCACATATATTCTGCATCTGTTCTATTCCAGTAACGATGCTGGCACTCAGGACATCAAAATGAAATGTCATATAATTGAATTGGACAGGAGACAAACAGGGAAATGATGAGACCTGAACAAAGATGGTAGCTGGAGAAGACAGAGACTAGATTATACATCGATTTCAGGGATTTCTTAGAAGGCAAGAATCAACAGAACCACGTGACCCGTTAAAAACAGGAGATAAAGGACAGGGAGATATTGGAAAAACTTCCAGGTTTGTGGCTTGAATGAGCCATTAACTGGGATAGAGAATGCAGGAAAATAAGCTATTTCCTTTCTTTGACCTTAATTTTGTTCTGTAGATAATGGAATCATTTTTAATTTTTATATGTAACTTATATACATATGTTTCAGCCTGTCTGAAATATATTCTAATTCGAAAACGGATTGAGTTTCAAAATCTCTGTTCCCTTCTCTAAGTGTGTCATCCTTTTTTTTTTTTATTTGTAAAAGTTTATTTATTTATTTTGAGAGAGACAGAGGCAGTATGAACAGGGCAAGGGGAGAGAAAAAGGGAGAGAGAGAGAATCCCGAGATTGAATTCCAGAGACCGTGAGAGCATGACCTGAGCCGAAACCGGAAGTCGGATGCTTAACCGACTGAGCCACCCAGGAGCCCCTCATTCTTTCTTTCTAGGCACATGCTTTCTCTGGGTCTCTGGCCTTAATGGAGTAATAATGGTATAGTATTTTCATTCCATTCACCTACTGACACAACCTGATAGGCTCAGTGCTAAATTTCTGGGGGACGTTCTGATTGGATCAGTTAGAGTTTGGCTTCTATTTCTGATCCAATTGGCTGCATGTATATTACTTTCTTTTTAAACATATTTATTTATTTATTTATTTATTTATTTATTACAGAGAATGAGAGAGACAGAGAGAAAGAGAGAGCGCATGCACAAGTGGGGGAGGAGCAGAGAGAGAGCGGGAGACACAGAATCTGAAGCAGGCTCTAGGCTCCAAACTGTCAGCACAGAGCCCCACATGGGGCTTGAATTTGATCATGAACTGAGCCAAAGTTGGACACCTACAGAGTCACTCAGGCTTCCCTATTTTCTTTTTTTTTTTTTTAATTTTTTTAAATGTTTTATTTATTTTTGATACAGAAGAGACAGAGCATGAGAGGGGGAGGGCCAGAGAGAGAGGGAGACACAGAATCTGAAACAGGCTCCAGGCACTGAGCCAGCTGTCAGCACAGAGCCCGACACGGGGCTCGAATCCACGAACGTGAGATCTGACCTGAGCTGAAGTCGGAGGCCCAACCAACTGAGCCACCCAGGCACCCCTCCCCTATTTTCTTTATCAGAACAAGGAAGTTACTTGTCAGTATGTATAAAGTCTATTTTTTAATGTTTATTTTTATTTTTGAGAGAGAGAGACAGAGAGAGAGAGCTCTTGAGCAGGGAAGGGGCAGAGGGAGAGGGAAACAGATGATCCAAAGCAGGCACTGCTCTGAGAGCGAAGCCTCATGTGAGGCTTGAACCCATGAACTGTGAGATCATGAGTTGAAGCTGAAGGTTTAACCAACAGAGCCACCGAGTATGTGTAAAATCCTTAATTGCCTTTGTGCCTGACAGCATTTGCAACTAGAGATCTGTACTCCACCCTTCTCTCCCTCCT
>NC_043713.1:61516043-61522464 GCF_006229205.1 Suricata suricatta | reverse complement strand
CAGTGAGAGACACCAGCTGGATATTAGAAGCAGGAGAGAGAAAGTAGGGTGTGTGTGGCAGAGAGAAGGATGGTTCCCCTCCCCCACCCCAAATGGCCATGTCCTAATCTCCAGCACCTGGCAAAAAGGACTTTGCAGATGTGGTTGAAGATCTCCAGATGGGGAGATGACCTGGGTGTGTCCCAAGTAATCATAAGGGGCCTTGAAAATGAACGAGGTTAGTGAAAGGGCCAAAGACAAGAGCTGATGGGATCATGTGCGCCAAGGTCCGAGTGCTGCCCTTGCTGGAATGATGTGGGAAGCCTTCAGAAGCTGGAAGAGGCAAGGAGCAGATTTTCTCCTGGAGCCTCCACCGATCCCTTGAACTTAGACTGAGAAAACTTTCATATAAATAAATTGTTTATAGGATATAAATAAATTTGTTTTCATCCACGAAGTTTGTGGGAACCTGTTACAGCAGCAGTAACAGAGAGACTAATGCGGTGCGTCCTCCTGCTGAAGGCATTGGATTGCGGTGGCTGTGTTCCTCTCAAGAAAGTCACCGTGCCTGCCCGGCAGCCCTCGCCTGCCCACTGTCTGGGTCTGGTAACTGCTCCCTTCCTTTGTACCTTCAGACCCACACATGCTAAGATTTCTCCAGGATGCTAACCTAAGCCGTGTCACCCTGCTTTACTGATTTCCTTTAATCTTGGTCACAACTTTGTGAATTGTCTTATTCTACAACATTCTTGAATTACCCTTTTGACTGTAGCAACTGTTTCTTTCTAGGACAGCCCTGGATACATCCTAAATTTCAAGAATTGAGGAGATTTAAGAACCATGTGGCACAGGGGTGCCTGGGAGGCTCAGTGGGTTAAGGGTCCAACTTCAGCTCAGGTCACGTCTTGCCATTCATGAGTCCGAGCCCTGCATCAGAAGTCTCTGTGGAGCTGCAGCAGTGGAACTTGCTGGAAATCCTACACAGCCGGCTGCCATAATAAATCACCCCAAACTGGGTGGCTTCAGATAACAGCAGTTAATTCGTTTCCAGTTCTGGAGGCCAGACGTCAGAAATCAAGGCTCCTGCAGGGCTGTACGCCCTCGGAAGGCACCACGAGGGAGTCTTCTCTTGCCTCTGCCACCTCCTGGTGGCTGCAGGCGTCCCCGTGGCTCCATCACTCCAATCTCCACCTTCACAGTGCCGCTTCCTGTCACAGATATATCTCTGTCCTGCTTTTTAAAACAGGTTTTCCTTATTGATTTTGTGAGAGAGAGAGTTGTTATGCCCAGATTTTAATATCGCCCCCAAAAACCAGAGACTGCCAGGGAGGCCGAATCACGTATGCAAAAACAAAGGGCTTTATTACGAATTTAGGCCCGGCCAGTCTAAACTCGGGCTCACAGACTTCAACAACACACTGGATCCACGTCGAGCAAGCCCCGAACAAAGGCAGGGTAGGGCCTTTATGGGTTTGGGAAGGGGGAGTTACAGGAAATTGTGACACAGGTGCAGTGATCCAATTATTATTATACAGTATTATTGACAGCAGGTTTTGTAAGATGCAGGTCTGATCCGGAGCCAGTCGCAGTGCACCTCTGCACCTCCTTGGTGGAGATGCGCTGGGTGGCCGTGGGGATGGGGAGGTGTTCCTCCGCCAGCCGCAGGTCCGATCCAGCCTTCCCTTAAAGGGGAAGGCGCCGGCTTCTGAAAGGGCGCGCATTAAGGAGGGACAACTCCTGCGGCGCCCAATCGGGGGAGGCCGGCCATTACCTCTGACCTTTCTAGAGGCAGGCCTAGTCATGCCCCACGTGGGGCGTCCTGGGCCCACTCTGATTGGTCAGTGCTCCAGATCGTATGATTGGCTCCCACAACTGCCAGTGTTGATGGGGGGGCAGGGATTGGATCACTGTACACTGTCATCATTTCCTGTAACGCCCCCTCCCAAAGGTATAAAAGGCCCTGCCCTGCCTTTGTTCGGGGATCTCTCCACGTGGCCAGGGGGTCGCCTGGAGATTGTGAGCCCGAGCTTAAGCTTGTAATAAAGGCCCTTTGCTTTTGCAGGTGTGACTCGGTCTCCCTAGCAGTCTCTGGTGTTTGTTTTGGGGTGATTTGGGGCGATTTTAAAAACTTGGGCACAACAGTTTAACCATTCACATTGCCTAGAGTGTTTGTTAGTTTTGGCGGGACCCAATCACAACATTTAGAGTACTGACCAATCACAGAGTGGGCCCAGGACCCTCACGTAGGGCGTGACTAGTCTTGGCCTCCATCTTTAGGCCCGCCCTTAGAAATGCTAAAGATGTTAGCTGGCCTTTCCTGATTGGGTGTTATGAGGCTGGTCCCTTCTGCCTTGGGCAATGTATGCCCTTCTATTGTCTCATGGAGTCAGTTTCAGAACTG
Source organism: Suricata suricatta (assembly GCF_006229205.1). Classification (NCBI taxonomy): domain Eukaryota; kingdom Metazoa; phylum Chordata; class Mammalia; order Carnivora; family Herpestidae; genus Suricata; species Suricata suricatta. The sequence continues at coordinate 61,520,084 of NC_043713.1, read as the reverse complement.
CTTCCTTACAAAGTGAGCGTGGGAGGGGCAGAGAGAGAGGGAGGCAGAGAATCCCCAAGCAGGCTCCACATTGTCAGCATGGAACCCGACATAGGGATTGAACTCAGACACCATGAGATCATGACCTGTGCTGAAATCAAGAGTCGGACACGTGACCGACTGAGCCACCCAGGGGCCCCATGAAATCTCTCTCTGCCCTTGTAAGGACAATTGTCATTGGATCTAGGCCCTTCCCAGGTAATCTGGAATGACCTCATCTCGAGACCCGTACCTTAATTATATCCTCGAAGACCCTTTTTCTGCACAGGGCCACATGCACAGGTTTGGAGGAAACAAATTTTCCGAAGGCCACCATTCAGCCCACTCCACTGCTCTCTATTGGAAACAGCAGTGTCGGACGCACAGGAAAGCTGTTCCTGGGAGAGGTCTCCCAGAAGGCATTTTGCCACAACCCCCCCAAGGAACAGGGTGCCGCAGGAGCTCAGTGCTGGAGAAGCCACCTGGGCTGCAGGAGCCTGCTGAGCAAGCACAAGGGAGGCAGGAAGCAAATCCTTCTCTCTTGCAAGGTCTCTTCACTGATCTCAACAAAATTTAACATTGTATCAGCTGGCAGAGGGGAAGTGTTTAAAGGGCCCAGATCTGTTTTCACAGAGAAGACCAGAAAGGAGGCTTCGGAGCTTAAAGGCGGTACGTTGATAACCAACACACTCAAATGTCATGAAAGTACATTTGGAAGTCTACCACATTTGCTGTGGAGTTGGGTTATGTAGTTAGTTTTGAATTTTTTAAAAGTTCTTCTTTAAATTCCAGTGAGTTTACAGCGTAATATTCGTTTCAGGTGTACAGTATAGTGATTCAACGCTTCCATACAACCCCTGGTGCTCATCCCAAGCGCACTCTGTCTTCACCGCCTGTTTAATCCTCCCCCTGCCTCCCTCCCCTCTGGTAACCACCAGTTTGTTCTCTGTAACTAAGGGTCTGTTTTCGGGGCTCCTGGGTGGCTCAGTCTGGGGCTCTGAGGTGACAGCTCAGAGCCTGGAGCCTGCTTCCGATTCTATGTCTCCCTCTCTACCCCTCCCCACTCGTGCTCTGTCTCAAAAACAAACAAAAGAAAAGTTTTTCTTTTTAAGTCTGTTTTCTCTCCTCCTCTCCCCTCCCCTTGATCTCTCCTCTCCTCTTTTCTCTAGGCAAAGAACTTTATTAACTTTGTTTCAAACTGTATTTCCAGGCTTCTTCAGCCTAATGAGCTGCAAAGAATCAATAGTGGCGTATAAGCAAAAACAGAAAAGAGTTGCAGTGTCCAAGGAGCTAGGGTTTAAAAATATTCAAGATCTAGATTTCATCAGATCCAGAAACAAAATTTTAAAAAGCAATCCTAATATAAAATAGCAGCTCCCAGTAAGTTCTCCAAGATTTATCTTCTTCAGAAGTTGACTCAGTTCAGTTTGCTTCATTCTTGGAAGCTTCCTCAAAATTCTCCAGAAGATCTGGAACTTCACCATCACCATCCTCTCTGGTAGGACTGGTGCTTTTCCATCCACAGACTCTAGAGGGAGAACTGAACGTTTCCGATCACCTGTGGAGCCGGTCTATGAACCACCTGCCTTCAGCAAGCAGTTCCTCTCCCACCAATGTGCACTTGTGCTTGCATTTTGGTGCGTTTCTCCTGGTTCTCGATAGTTTCTTTCATTTTGTTCCAGTGAAAATGGGACAATGCAGAGGACGAGGGTTGGTGCTTAGGGGGTCTTGGGGGGGCCAAGTGAGATTAGGTGCATACACATGGGGACACAAGATGGCAGCCAGAGGACAAGAGTCTGTTTCTTGGTTTGCCTCTCCTTTTTCCCCTTTGCTTGTTTGTTTGGTTTCTTCAATTCCACATAGGAGTGAAATCATGTGGTATTTGCCTTTCTTTGAGTGCCTTATTTCAGTTAGCAGAATACTCTCTAGCTCCATCCACATCATTGCAAATGGCAAGATTTCATTCTTTTTATGGCTAAACAATATTCTGTTGCACATAGATACCACATGGGGTGCCTGGGTGGCTCAGCCAGTTAAGCATCTGACTTTGGCTTAGGTCATGATCTCATGGTTCGTGGGTTTGAGCTCTACGTCGGGCCTTGTGCTGACAGCTCAGAGCCTGGAGCATGCATTGGATTCTATGTCTCTCTCTCTCTCTCTCTCTCTCTCTGCCCCTTCCCTGCTCATGCTCTGTTTCTGTCTCTCTCTCAAAAATGAAAAAACTTAAAAAAATTTTTATATAGATAGCACATCTTCTTTATCCATTCATCTATCAAGGGACACTTGGGCTGTTTCAATAATTTAACTATTGTAAATAATGCTGCAATAATCATTGGGGTGCACTCATCCCTTGAGTTAGTATTTTGTAGACTTTGGGTATATACTTCATAGTGTCATTGGTAGTTCATAGGGTAGTTCTATTTTTAACTTCTTTGGGAACCTCTATACTGTTTTCCAAACTGGCCTGCACCAGTTTGCATTCCCACCAACACTGCAAGAGGTCTCCCCTTTCTCCACATTCTTGCCAACACCTGCTGTTTCTTGTGTGTTCAATGAAATTTTTTGAAGTTATAACTTATTTGGGCTTTTATCAAAGCCATTTTGGAAGTGGTCCATGCAGCTGAATAAATAGTAGCATTTTTGTTAGATAGATCGAATGTATTTGGTACAAACTTAGGCAGCAGGTATAGTTTATGGCTCCAGAATATGAAATGGTGAATTCTCATCTCAATCCCTCGAGCTTCATATCTATACTTTGTTGTTGCTGGCCATTTGAGAGAATCTAGGTGCATTTTGTGGCTTTGGAAGTTGTGTACAGTCTCTTGCTATATTCACTAGATGTCATAAACCTGTTAAAGATCATGTGAGATCCTGTGTCTGATTTTTATTTCTAATTAACAGCACCATTTACTTTTTTAAAAATTTGAGTATAGTTGATACACAGTGTTAAATTAGTTTCAATATACAACACAGTGATTCAACAACTCTATAAATTATGCCAAGTTTACCCCAAGTGTGGCTACCACCTGTCACCGTACAATGGTATTATGATACCATTCACTGTATTTCCTATGCTGTGCCTTCTCCTCCCCTGACTTGTTCATTCCATAACTGAACGCCTGGATCTTCCATTCCACTTCACCCAATTTCCCCATTCCTTGACCCTGGCTCCCCTCGGAAACCATCCATTTGTTCTCTGTATACATAGGTCTGATTCTGCTGCTTGTTTATTCATTTGTTTTGTTTTATTAGGTCACAATTAGAAATGAAATCAAGTAGTATTTGTCTTTCTTTGTCTAACTTATTGCACTTAGCATAAAACCTTGTAGGTCCATCCTTGTCACAAAGGGCAAGATCACATCCTTTTTTTTTATAACTGAGTAAGTTGTCATTACATATATGTCTCACATCTTCTTTCGCCATTCATCTATCGGGGGCACCTGGCTGCATCCATCACTTGGCTATTGTAAGTAATGCAATAAACAGAGAGGTGTATACATTGTCTCAACACACACACACACTACAAACACGCAAAACAAAACAAGAAATGACATGTGTTGGTGAGGACGTGGAGAAAAAGGAACCCTCATGAATTGTTGGTGGGCATGTAAATAAATCAGCACAGCCACTGTGGAAAACAGGAAGTCCCTCAAAAGTAAAAATAGAAGTACCGTGTGAGCCAATAATTCCACGACTGGGTATTCACCTGAAGAAAATGAAAGCATCATTTACCTTTATTTATTTTACATTTTAAATGTTTACTAAGGTTAGCGTGCATACAATAAAGTATAAACATCTTAAATGTATAGTTCAACAAAGTTTTATACACAGATTCACAAATATGTGTGTAATATATCTAATCCAGATTAACATATAGAATATTTCCAGATCCCAGAAGGCACTCTCCTGCTCCTTCACAGTCAGCATCCCCATCACACCCTTGTTGCCCCATAAGTTAGCACTATTCTGTTGTCTCTTCTCAATCTGTGTATCGTCTTCATTTAAATGTCTGCTGCCGGTGTT
>NC_043713.1:61511419-61515943 GCF_006229205.1 Suricata suricatta | reverse complement strand
CCATTGAGGACGATATTAGCTGTGGGTTTTTCATCAATGGCTTTTATGATGTTTAAGTAAGTGGCTTCTCTCCCGACTTTCCTGAGGGTTCTTCTTAAGATAGGATGCTGGATTGCGTCAAATGCTACTAAATAAAAACTTCAGCCTCTATTAAAGTTTCAGGTATCTCTCTGGAGTTAAGTGGACTGACTCAGAAAAAACCCTCAACTTGGTGAGGTGATCCAGGTCCAGTCGATAGGCTTGAACTGATCTTCAAAAAGACTGACTCCAGGATCTCCAGCCCCGCTCCAGCCACACCCCGGAAGCTGGCTGCTCTAGCACGGCAGAAGCCTGAGGAATCATTGGTCCAGTAAAATAAACTGTCCTGTTTCTTTGCCATCGGACTGGCAAATGTTGCCCCAGAAAGCTGGGGGAACAGCAAAAGTTCCTGATAGAATGTTCTGTTGGTATTAATTGCCTCTGATCTGGACATGGGATTTCAACATGGCAGAAGGTAAGGGGAGCCTACGCCTCACTGCCAGACTCTAATGGGGGGGTCCTCAAGTGGCCGCTAGATGGCCCACCAATTTGGCTAAGGTTAGTAAGAATTATGAAGGCGTGTTGCACTTATATGCCCAAGGATTCTGACAAATAAGGAAACAAATTGGCTGTCATTCTTACTTTTGTAAACCAGACAGCGCCAGATATTAGAAACCCTAAAAGAGACCCTTTACAAATTAACCATGGAGACTGGCAGAAATTGGGTAAACTCTCCTTCTCTATGCCCTTTACACGGTAAGAAATTCCCCTTACACCAAGGAGGGCTATGCCAGGCTTTAGGGGTACAATGGTAACTCAGCTGACCCAGGATTGGGTCAGTTACAAGACAGAGGGGGGAATGTAAGGAAGCAGGTTTGAGACAATAGAAGGGCACACATTGCCCAAGGCAAGAGGGGGACCCTTGTAATACCCTTAACATTCCTAAGGGCAGGCCTATTGCTTAAGGCTAGTTACACCCTATGTAAGCAAGCCCTTCTCTCAGACTCTGCTTTCAGGGTACTCAGACTGCTCACCCAGAAGGTGCCACAGATGGCAGACTCTCTGGCTGGGATTTTGGAGCAAGAAGGAAGCCATTGCTGGAAAGAAGTGCATGTAGTAACATCACAATTGCTAAGAATCTGATCTGCGGTGGCTTGGGATGAGGTGCATGTGGAAGGTGAAACGTTGGATACGTGGTAGTCCTAGCACCGAATTTATTTTATTTTATTGTTTTAATATTGTTTATTAGCACAGTAACAAATGCAGACCTTAGTAGTCTACAACATATAGCCAATCTACTGAGCAACTCCTAGTCCACACCTTACAACAGCTTAAGGTATTTACTACAGGTTTTCACAAGTCGTGATTCAAGCTTCTCATCTTGTCACAATAGATTGGCATATAAAATAAAATACATAACTACTCATATTTCCTGTATGGTGTCTTATAGCCACATATCCATTTTATATATATGAGATGACAGTCTCTAAAAACTGTTAAATATCGATGTTCCCTCCCAAGAAGGAAAAACAAATTACAATTTTTTCTTAACAAAAAAAATGTGTAGTCTTGGAAGGACTTTGCATAAATGGCCATGTGTATAACCTGTACAAAGTTAAGCTATTTTAAATTGACAGACCACAAGCAACTGAACCCAAATGTCTATTCTCTGTATACATTTCAGCTAATATTGCAGAACAAATGACAATTTTAAAAGTCGCTATTACCAATTCTGTCTACTGTAGCAAGATACCTTAAGTTACAACAAAATCTTAGGAAATAACACTGAATAATACTTGTTATAGAAATACCCTACTCTTTACCAACTCCCACCCTCCCCCACCCCTTCAAAATCATAAGCAGCTTTCTCTGTGACAGACAAATAATGTAAAAATGTGGAGATCCAGTTTATGTGGCTTATCTCTTGGTCCACTGTCCGGCCATTATGTCACGGTCTGCTCTGTTGCTTATACACTGAGTGGCAATTCTTCCTGTAAGGTTTAATAGATGGAGGACAAAGAGACCACGTTATGGAGCCAAGAAGGCCTTTATTGGGATCTGCAATTCCCGGGCGAGGTTCCGTGACTCTGGAGCGGGGAGTCAGGGAAGTCGCGCCTGATATGGGAGAGCAAGGTCTTTTATGGGTGCAGAAGTTCCGGGTTTGAGCTTAGGTGGGCTGATAGCCACATAGGGTCTTCTTTGGACGGTGGCAGGATTCAATTGGCTGTTCGCTTCGGTGGGGAGGGGGATGCTGGAATTCCATGGTGAGGCATTACAGTTTGAGATAGTCCAGATTGAGAGTGGGGGTCGTCCGTCCTGGTGGCGCCTGGATCTGTTATCTGGCCTGCAATAAAATGGCCGCTGGTGCTTTCCAAATGGCTCAGGTCATCCCAGGTTTGCAAGTGGGGGTTGTCAGTGTTCACAGCTTTCCACATCAAAGTGGCTGCTCAGTTGCTTTCCCTTGGCAACTCTTACACTTCCCACCAAAGGGTCCCCAGGGTTGCAGTCTGTAAGAAGGGAGCAGATAGAAAGGAGAACTTTAGAAATGGTTAGTGCTGGACTCCAATTATCTTTTAACATGTCCAAGCAAATAACTCCTTGGCTGTTAATATGACAGTGATAGATTCTTGTCTGAAACGTGACCTTTGAGGGTTGAAGGAGTATTCAGGTGTAAAAGTGCTATCAAGGAAGAATACACCCCCTTCATACATGGATCCTGGAGGCCCTAGAATGATATCCATTCATAGATGGTATCGCGTTTGGGACCAGCCCTGCAGTTCGGTGGAGGATCTAAAGCGATGTCTGCCAGTTCCCTTTGAATCCTCTTGGCGCTAGTAGAGAGCAGTTTGGAGTTCTTGCTCACGCTGACTTTACTCTCCTTCTTCGTTGGGGTGTTTGTTTCTTTCTAGGTTTGCTGGTTAGAGGATGAAGATGAGGAGGAGCTGGCCCTCAAATAGTCATCCGATATAGCGAACCTCCCACCCCACCCCACAAACAGCCCCTCTCTTTGTGTCTGGCTCCTCTGTGCTGCGGCGGCGGCTGCTGCTGTGGCTACCTAATTAATTTTAAAGATTTTGGCCTTTTCAAATGCTTTGGAAGCCTTGAATAAAGTAAAAGACAGGTGTTTGGTCACCATCTATCAACTTGACTCAGGTTGTAGAAGCAACAGGACCTGATGGCAGTGTTCAAGGTGACAGTTTCTTAGTCACAGATTGTGTTGAATGAAGATGATGCACAAAACCTTGTTATAAGGAAAACAAAGAGGCAAAGGAGAATAAATGCATAGCCATAAAAGACCTCTTCATCAAAATAAAATCATTAGAATTATTGGATGGATAAGCCTGGGAAATTTGCAACTCCACTGTCTTGAGGACCCTCCAGGTGCCAGATGCACACCCTCATTCTTGCTAAGCTTATTAAGAAGAGATGTCCAAAATGATGCTTCCACATCTCAAGGTTTCCCCCTGCCTCCACTCCTTACCTCTTGACTGATAATCAGGGTCCCTCTCAGCACAGCTTGAGTGGGAGGAACAATCCATCTCCAAGAAGAACACATATGCAATCAAAAGAATCGTAAGACCTAGCCACTGTGCACAAGTAGGAAGGAGAAGAAAATGGGCAACTATAAAGGTGTTGCATGAAGGAAGAGGCAAATATAAGGATGCGTAGAGGAGGATTTGACACAGGAACACACTCCGATGATTTGGAAGTCCTGGTGAAAGCACCTGAATCCACTTGTGCTGCTGAGATAGCTTCTTGAAGCATGGACTGTAGGAATGAAAAATTTCAGGGGACTGCTGCGGGCGGGCACTGTGTAGGAATGAAAAATTTCAGGCCCTAGAGTGACCATGGAACTAAAGTCGTTTTTCAAGTAGAAGTTGTTTGAATCCCAAGATGTGGTTTAAGATAAGCTGAAATGCTTCCCTCCCTAAAGTGCAACCATGTGAACTCTTGTTTTGCTTATCTGACATTGACAGATGTATGTCGTAAAACTTGTAATGGACTCTGCTGACTCCGCTGTCTTGCCTGCCTGACGTTGCCAGATGTGTGTTGTAAAACTTATGATGGGAAAATACCTGTGAAGAAAAAAAAAAAAAAGAAAACCCTATAAGAACCCCGCTTCAATCTTCTTCAGGGCTCTTCTCCTCTACCCCTGAGTGGGATAAGAGTTGAGCCCCAACCCGTTGGTGCTTGAATAAAGCCTCATGTGTTTTGCATCAAGTGATGACTCTCGCGATTGCTTGGGGTGAGCGCCAGTACCCAGCTGACAGCGGTTAGGGTCTCCTTTTGGGGTCCTTACAGGACACGGTCATGACCTACCGTGAATGAGGTGAAGATGTTTGACTTTCCTGGGCAGACTTGTAGAGAAACTCTGGGAGCTTGGACCTTAGAATGGATTCACTATGTGAGAGCAGAGAGCTCAGCATCACGACTATGTTCCTTAGGAGAACTCAGAAGAGACATTCTTCACAAAGCACAAGGACGACACTGGTGAGGGAGGCCTGG
>NC_043713.1:61508984-61511319 GCF_006229205.1 Suricata suricatta | reverse complement strand
TCTTCTAGGTCCTCCTACAAACGATTCTATGAAGATCAATATTCAGGGACTGATAGAGAGACTTTTCCCCTAAGGTGAATCAATCCAAGGTTGAATTGCACACTCCGAAAGGCCTCTGTTAAAACACTTTGTACAGACTTTACAAAAGCACATTGTGTTAAACCCTGAAAATGCTTGCTATTTGTCCTGGCTGAAAACTGATCAGATATTTAAAATATATATATTTTTAATTTATTTTTGAGAGACAGAGAGAGACAGCATGAGCAGGGGAGGGACAGAGAGAGACACACACACAGAATCTAAGGCAGGATTCAGGTTCTGAGCCTCTGGGCTGTCAGCAGAGCCCGGCGCAGGGCTCAAACCCAAGAACCGTGAGATCATGACCTGAGCTGAAGCCGGACACTTAACCGACTGAGCCACCCAGGCGCCCCTAAAATACATTTTAAAACGTAGATCTGTAGTCAAAACTTGGCCAGATTGGAAGCCGATATTCAGAGCATGATAGAAAAATTTTAAGACCTTCTCCCCTAACATAAAGTAAAACGATGTACCCAGGGGGCAAGTAACAAATTCAAGATAATGTATTTGGATGGGTGGATCAGTCTATCATGACATTTACGTTGCAACCCAATTCCTTGAGGGATTAAAGGCAGCTGTCCTTATTTTACAAACCCTTGCAAAACTGGACACATGGCCCCAGAAACAATTCAAAGTCAGTCTTTCCCTTTTACCCAATCTTCAAACCTCCTTTCTTTATCTCAAAAGACTTATAAGTATTGTCCTCAGGAAACCAACATTTTCATTGGAGGAACTTGGGTACTTTCCCTGTACCTTTGTGATGAAGATTTTCTTTTCTTTTTTTGTTTTTGTTTTAATGTTTATTTATTTTTGAGAGAGAGGCAGGGGAAGGGAGAAAGAAAGGGAGACACAGAATTCAAAGCAGGCTCCAGGCTCTGAGCTGTTAGCACAGAGCCCAGTGCAGGGCTGGAACTCACGAACCATGAGATCATTACCTGAGCCCAAGTCGGACACTTAACCGACTGAGACACCCAGGTGCCTGTGTGATGAAGATTTCAACCCCCATTTTCTCTATAACCAAGGAACCATTCTTTGAAATGCAAACTTTAGAGAGAAGTTTCTCATCTGAAGGGGGGGGGGCGGAGAAGAGAGAGGAAGTATAGGAACTTGGGCATAGGAAGAATCTTCTCCACAAATATTGGTAGATATAAGATCTCTGTGTTTATCTATATGTGTGTGTATTGCTATGTGTTTATGTTTAGATATGTGATTTTTTTCTGTCTCTGAATGTCTTGTTAAATTAATTTGTAAATGAGCTCTATTTAATTGGCTTAAAATTAATCCCTTATAAATGAAGCATTTCTAAATCTCAGAAATAGAATAGAAATTAATCCAAATGTTTCTTAAGTTCTTGTGATTTAGGATAATTTTAAGTAAAATAAAAGCTAGTTTAGTTCATTGGTTTAATTAATACAGACATGTCTTTAGTATTAAATATAGAACTTTTATTCCACCTAGGTTTACTAAAAGTCAAATAAGCTTATATCATCTCTGTTACAGAATTTATCAGCAAAAATGAAAATTTATGACGATGGTTAGCTGTTTAAATCGCATGAAATTTTTATGACGAATCTAAATATAGTTAAGAAAAAGAGAATTAAATAGATATAAGATGAAAATTTATAAATGAACTTGACACAATATTTACATTTTAAGGTATGTTTACTTAAATACTTAACCTCAAATCATTTTGGTTACTTAAAACCCTAGAGGTTTGCTAAGCTAAATTAGATGATGGATAATCATCAAGTGTCTAGATAACTTCGAGATAAGAGGAAATATTGAACATTTATTACTGGCTCTTGTGCCTAGGAAAGCCTTCCATTTGTTCAGCTCCACAGGGCTCCTTTCCACTGGCTAGATAGGATCCTGCTTGATTCGTGAATTTTGCTAACTGTATATTTACTCACTTGAATTTTGTGGGGTTTAGAATTTTTTATACGTTTATTTATTTACTCTGAGACCTATATGATGAAAACTACAGAAAACTTATGAAAGAGATCGAAGAAGACACCAAGAAATGGAAAAATATTCCATGTTCATGGATAGGAAGAATAAACATATAAACATTGTGAAAATGTCATTACTACCCAAAGCAATCTTCACATTCAATGCAATCCCCATCAAAATTGCACCAATATTCTTCTCAAAACTAGAACAAACTATCCTCAAATTCATATGGAACCACAAAAGACCCTAATTAGCCAAAGTTATATTGAAGAAGAAAACCAAAATGGGAGGCATCACAATCCCAGAC
>NC_043713.1:61502579-61508884 GCF_006229205.1 Suricata suricatta | reverse complement strand
AGCTGGTGTCTCTCACTGCTGAGAAACAGGTAGCCAGAGGCAAAGAAACCACGGATGACAGTAGAGGTCAGCCTCTGGGGCACACAGGAGGGAGAGAAGGGTGGAGTACAGATCTCTAGTTGCAAATGCTGTCAGGCACAAAGGCAATTAAGGATTTTACACATACTCGGTGGCTCTGTTGGTTAAACCTTCAGCTTCAGCTCATGATCTCACAGTTCATGGGTTCAAGCCTCACATGAGGCTTCGCTCTCAGAGCAGTGCCTGCTTTGGATCATCTGTTTCCCTCTCCCTCTGCCCCTTCCCTGCTCAAGAGCTCTCTCTCTCTCTCTGTCTCTCACTCAAAAATAAAAATAAACATTAAAAAAAGGATTTTATACATACTGACAAGTAACTTCCTTGTTCTGATAAAGAAAATAGGGGAGCCTGAGTGGCTCTGTAGGTGTCCAACTTTGGCTCAGTTCATGATCAGGTCCAAGCCCCGTGTGGGGCTCTGTGGTGACAGCCTGGAGCCTAGAGCCTGCTTCAGATTCTGTGTCTCCTGCTCTCTCTCTGCTCCTCCCCAACTTGTGCATGCGCTCTCTCTTTCTCTGTGTCTCTGTCATTCTCTATAATAAATAAATAAACAAATAAATAATTATGTTTAAAAAGAAAGTAATATACGTGCAGCCAATTGGATCAGAAATAGATGCCAAACTCTAACTGATCCAATCAGAACGTCCCCCCAAAATTTAGCACTGAGCCTATCAGGTTGTGTCAGTAGGTGAATGGAATGAAAATACTTATACCATTATTACTCCATTAAGGCCAGAGACCCAGAGAAAGCATGTGCCTAGAAAGAAAGAATGAGGGGCTCCTGGGTGGCTCAGTCGGTTAAGCATCCGACTTCCAGTTTCGGCTCAGGTCATGCTCTCACGGTCTCTTGAATTCAATCTCGGGATTCTCTCTCTCTCCCTTTTTCTCTCCCCTTGCCCTGTTCATACTGTCTCTGTCTCTCTCAAAATAAATAAATAAACTTTTACAAATTAAAAAAAACAGGATGACACACTTATAGAAGGGAACAGAGATTTTGAGACTCAATCCGTTTTAGAATTAGAATATATTTTCAGACACGCTGAAACATGTATATGTTATATATAAAAATTAAAAATGATTCCATTATCTACAGAACAAAATTAAGGTCAAAGAAAGGAAATGGCTTCTTTTCCTGCATTCTCTATCCCAGTTAATGGCTCATTCAAGCCACAAACCTGGAAGTTTTTCCAATATCTCCCTGTCCTTTATCTCCTGTTTTTAACGGGTCACGTGGTTCTGTTGATTCTTGCCTTCTAAGAAATCCCTGAAATCGATGTAAAATCTAGTCTCTGTCTTCTCCAGCTACTGTCTTAGTTCAGGTCTCATCATTTCTCTGTTTGTCCAATCCGTTTCTCTCCTGTCCAATTCAATTATATATTGATTTCATTTCATATGATTTCATATGATTTCATTTCATATCAATATTCCATTTGGATGTCCTGAGTGCCAGCATCGTTACTGGAATAGAACAGATGCAGAATATATGTGGTTGAGAGAATGACTGAATGGATCTTTCTTGGACATTTAGATTGTTTCCAATTTTTCCATCATGTAAAAATACCATAATATATTTTTTGGATATAAATAGTTCCTCTTTTTCTCTTAGATAAATGCCCAGAAGGGGAATTATTGGCAAAAAAAAAAATTGTTATCTCCATTTAGATTTTTCCAGAAGTAAGCCATGAGGTGGAGATTTGAATGTAAGTCTGCCATGTGGGAGGGGACGCCCAGAAACACTGGTAAGAGAATGTGGAAGGGAGGCAAGGCAAGGATGGAAGCTAATAAAGAGTTTGCTAACAACCAGTTACCACCATAGGCAACTGGACCTCAGTCCCACTGGGGAACCCCAAGAGGAAGTATGGAGCATACCTTTGAGTTATCCAAACTGAAGGGCAAGGAACTGGGGTATTATCCACCACCAATTCCCCAGTTGCCATGGTCTGAAGAATGCTTCTAGAGGCTATTAGGTCCCTGGCACTTCTAGCTTGATCTGCATGAGCTAAGTCTACTCCCGCTATAGACTGAATATGTTCCCACTAAATTCATATGTTGAAGTCCTAATCCCCAAGGGAATGGCATTAGGAGATGGAAACTTTGGGAGGGATTAGGTCATGGTGTTGGATCCCTCACGAATAGGATAAGTGCCCTCATAAAAGAGTCCTCAGAGAGCCCGTGTGCTCCTTTCCCACCACGTGAGGACACAATGAGCAGGCAGAAGACAGCCATCTATGAACCAGAAAGCGGTCTCCTCCCAGACACTAAAGCTGCTGGCACCCCGACCTTGGATCCCCACCCTCCAGAACTGTGAGAAACAAATGTTGCTTAAGCATTCAGGCTATGATATTTTTAGTGAAAGGGCTTAAATGGACAACAACAGTGCCCATAGCTAGAGTATCTTAAGCAGAAAACAGCCTCTGAGAGTGGAGGTGAATGTTGGGGGGTACGGGCAGGGCACCTAGAGCATCTACTGAGGTGTTTTTACAGCTTTCGAAATGCACTGCTAGGGCACCTGGGTGGCTCAGTCATTAAGATTTGGGCTCAGGTCATGATCTCGTGATGTTAGGTCCTAAACTGGGTGAGCTCAAGCCCCACTTCAGGTGAGCATGAGCCCTGCTTTGGGTGAGCCCCGCTTCTCTCTCTCTCCTCCCTCCCTCTCTCTATTTTCTCCCTCATGGGATTCTCTCTCTCTCTGCCCCTCGCTCACTTGCACCCTCTCTTTGTCATTCAACGAAAAAGAAAGAAGAGAAAAAGAAAAAGAAACACACTGCTAAATTGCTTTATGAAAGAATAGAACCAATGTATACTAACGGTAGAAATCTAAAATCATATGAGTTTGCCCACATCCTACTAGCGTTAGTAATCAGAGTTACTTTTAACAAACTTAGGATATTTGAGTGCATTATGTTGTTTTCCTTTTGCTTTCTTTTTTATCTATAATTCTCTCCCCTTCCTACTGTTTTTTGCTTGTGTGTAAATTGGGCTGCTTCTAAAGTGAGTTACAACTAGGGACACCTGAGTGATTCAGTCGATTGCGTGTCCAACTCTTGGTTTTCACTCAGGTCATGATCTCATGGTCTGTGAGTTCGAGCCCACATCGGGCTCCATGCTGACAGTGCAGAGCCTGCATGGGATTCTCTCTCTCCCCTTACTCTCTGCCCCTCCCCAACTCATGCTCTCTCTCACTGTCTCAAATAAATAAATACACAAAATAAGGTGAGTTACAACTAAATTAATGCTTTTTGCAAAAACGCTTTTACTCCTAAGCGGGACAGAAACTCTAGGCAGTTTTAGTTAATGTTTTTATTAGAAAAAGTCAAATGAAATACATTCTTACTATCGGATATACATTCAAATGCCCGAATCTTAGTCAGTTGCACTCAGCATCATAGCAGTATGAATTCTATCTCTGACACATTTAATTTCTGCCCTGGGGTCTCTCTGATGCTGTCACATGGCAGACCCTAAAGAACCCACTATTCACCCAAACACGTGTAACTCAGAATTGCAGGGAAATCGGCACCAGGGGGACCACCTTTGATGAATGATGACCTTTCTTTCATCCCTCAGGCACACAATTCTGAGATACTCTTAAGGTTTCTTATAAGGTGCAGGTAGGAATGGGCACCACTTGTCCCTAGAGATGGCCAATATGACAAGGCATTCTCTTCTACTAGCTCCTTCTCCTCACCTGTTGCACTCCCCCATCCCACACCACTGCTCTTTAGAAGCACTGTGGCAGGTACTGCACCTGCACGCAAGCCCTTCTCTCAGACTCTGCTTCCAGGGAACTCAGACTGCTCACCCAGAAGGTGCCACAGATGGCAGACTCTCCGGCTGGGATTTTGGAGCAAGAAGGAAGCCATTGCTCGAAAGACGTGCATGTAGTAACATCACAATTGCTAAGAATCTGACCTGCGGTGGCTTGGGATGAGGTGCAGGTGGAAGGTGAAACGTTGGATACGTGGTAGTCCTAGCACCGAATTTATTTTATTTTTGTTTTAATATTGTTTATTAGCACAGTAACAAATGCAGACTTAAGTAGTCTACAACATATAACCAATCCACTGAGCAACTCCTAGTCCACACCTTACAACAGCTTAAGGCATTTTACTACAGGTTTTCACAAGTCGTGATTCAAACGTCTCCTCTTCTCACAATAGATTGGCATATAAAATAAAATACATAACTACTCATATTTCCTGTATGGTGTCTTATAGCCACATATCCATTTTATATATATGAGATGACAGTCTCTAAAAACTGTTAAATATCGATGTTCCCTCCCAAGAAGGAAAAACAAATTCCAATTTTTCTTAACAAAAAAAAATGTGTAGTCTTGGAAGGACTTTGCATAAATGGCCATGTGTATAACCTGTACAAAATTAAGCTATTTTAAATTGACAGACTACAAGCAACTGAACCCAAATGTCTCTGTACTACATTTCAGCTAATAATATTGCAGAACTAATGACAATTTTAAAAGTCGCTATTACCAATTCTGTCTACTGCAGCAAGATACCTTAAGTTACAACAAAATCTTAGGAAATAACACTGAATAATACCTGTTATAGAAATACCCTACTCTTTACCAACTCCCACCCTCCCCCACCCCTTCAAAACCATAAGCAGCTTTCTCTGTGACAGACAAATAATGTAAGAATGTGGAGACCCAGTTTATGTAGTGTATCTCTTGGTCCACTGTCTGGCCATTCTGTCATGGTCTGCTCTGTTGCTCATACACTGAGTGGCAATTCTTCCCACCAAAGGGTCCGCAGGGTTGCAGTCTGTGAGAAGGGAGCAGATAGGAAGGAGAACTTTAGAAATGGTTAGTGCTGGACTCCAATTATCTTTTAACATGTCCAAGCAAATAACTCCTTGGCTGTTAATATGACAGTGATAGATTCTTGTCTGAAACGTGACCTTTGAGGGTTGAGGGGTATTCAGGTGTAAAAGTGCTATCAAGGAAGAATACACCCCCTTATTCATGGATCCTGGAGGCCCTAGCATAGTTGATCTCCATTCATAGATGGTATCGCCTTTGGGACCAGCCCTGCAGTTCGGTGGAGGATCTAAAGTTGATGTCTGCCAGTTCCCTTTGAATCCTCTTGGTGCTGGTAGAGAGCAGTTTGGAGTTCTTGCTCACGCTGACTTTACTCTCCTTCTTCTTGGGGGTGTTTGTTTCTTTCTCAGTTTGCTGGTTAGAGGACGAAGAGGAGGAGCTGGTGCTGGCCCTCGAATCGTCATCCGACATAGTGAACCCCCCACCCAACCCTGCAAACAGCCCCTCTCTTTGGTCTGGCTCCTCTGTGCCATGGCGGCGGCTGCTGCTGCGGCTACCTAATTAATTTTAAAGATTTTGGCCTTTTCAAATGCTTTGGAAGCCTTGAATGAAGTAAAAGAAAGGTGTTTGGTCACCATCTATCAACTTGAGTCAGGTTGTAGAAGCAACGGGACCTGATGGCAGTGTTCAAGGTGACAGTTTCTTAGTCACAGATTGTGAATGAAGAGGAGGCACAAAACCTTGTGATAAGGAAAACAAAGAGGCAAAGGAGAATAAATGCATAGCCATAAAAGACCTCTTCATCAAAATAAAATCATTAGAATTATTGGATGGATAAGCCTGGGAAATTTTCAACTCCAGTGTCTTGAGGACCCTCCAGGTGCCAGATGCACACCCTCATTCTTGCTAAGCTTACTAAAGACCGTACCTGAAGAGATGTCCAAAATGGTGCTTCCACATCTCAAGATTTCCCACTGCCACCACTCATTACCTCTTGACTGATAATCAGGGTCCCTCTCAGCACAGCTTGAGTGGGAGGAACAATCCATCTCCAAGAAGAACACATATGCAATCAAAAGAATCGTAAGACCTGGCCACTGTGCACGAGTAGGAAGGAGAAGAAAATGGGCAACTATAAAGGTGTTGCATGACGGAAGAGGCAAATATAAGGATGCGTAGAAGAGGATTTACTGACACAGGAACACACTCCGATGATTTGGAAGTCCTGGTGAAAGCACCTGAATCCACTTGTGCTGCTGAGATAGCTTCTTGAAGCATGGACAGGGTCATGACCTACCGTGAATGAGGTGAAGATGTTTGACTTTCCTGGGCAGACTTGTAGAGAAACTCTGGGAGCTTGGACCTTAGAATGGATTCACTATGTGAGAGCAGAGAGCTCAGCATCACGACTATGTTCCTTAGGAGAACTCAGAAGAGACATTCTTCACAAAGC
>NC_043713.1:61500318-61502479 GCF_006229205.1 Suricata suricatta | reverse complement strand
TAAGCACAGAGCCCAATTTGGGGCTTCATCTCACGACCTGTGAGATCAAGACCTGAGCTAAAATCAAGAGTCAGATGCTTAACTGACTGAGCCACTTAGGTGTCCCTGCTCTTGAGGATAAGAGATTGTGAACGGATTTTCTTTGATTTTTTTTGACTTGTATTTTGAGAGAGGGTGCATTTGTGAGCAAAGAGGGACCGAAAGAGAGAGAGAAAAAGTCCCAAGCAGGACCCATGCTGTCAGCACAGAGCTGACACAGGGCTCGACCTCTCCACTCATGAGATCATGACCTGAGCGGAAATCAAGAGTTGGCTGCCTAACTGACTGAGCCACCCAGGCACAACAGGATTTTCTTCACTCTTAAAATAATTGACCTCAAAAACAAAATTTTTGTGTTTTACCAAAATAATGTTCTATGGTTCAGTTTGTCTTAATTAGGACTTTAATTACTTAAGAAAACTTGTCAGTCTTCTCCACATTATTGTCACTTTGATTAAATAGATAATTAAGCATTATTTCATAATGGCCTATAATCCTATTTAATCAAATGTTCAAACCTTTTGATATTTTTGACAAATTTCCCATAATACACATTCTAATCAAAGGCTTGTTGGGGCACCTGGGTGGCTCGGCTGGTTAAGCGTCTGACTTCAGCTCAGGTCAGGATCTCACGGTTCCTGAGTTTGAGCCTCACGTCAGGCTCTGTGCTGACAGCTCAGAACCTGGAGCCTGCTTTGGATTCTGTGTCTCCCTCTCTCCCTGCCCCTTTCCTGCTCACACTCTGTCTCTGTCTCTTTCGCTCAAAAATAAACAAACATTAAAAACCGTTTAAAAGAAAAAAGGCTTTTTGACTTAGAACTAATTTGAGATATAAAATATTCCAGAGGATCCCTGGAACATCTCAAAGGATTTGTTATCCCTTTTCATAAAACAGAGATATTAAACTGATTAAACTTCTGTAGTATGTTAAATTACATGGGAAGCATTGTCAAATAAGTGATGATAAACTTTCTTAGGTTATATTGTATGGGCAAATACCATTAATACAAGAGTTCTAGATATAGTATAAAATTCTTAAAATTATGTTATGTCCTAGTATAATCATAATTCTAGTTACTCTCTTAAGATGTATGTCATAAAAATGACACAATTCCCTCATCAATTACATTATAATGAACTCTCATCGGCTCTTTAACTGTGGCATTTTTAAGTTTTTGCTACTTATAGGCAGTTATCATTTTACTCTGATGCTTTTGCAAATGTGTTTCATCTTCAAGGAGATCTGTGGAAAGGATTTTGACTAACGCAGGTTTCTGGTAATTTTAAGGGCCTAAAACTGCCCTGGGTAAGAATTTCCAGAACTAGTGGGAAATAAAAAAACCTGGATTCAAGCAAAACAAGTATTAATTACATGGGACTACACGACAAAGGAGGATAATGATAAATATTTATGAGTTTTTGTTTAAAATATTGCTAATTCTTGGGGTGTCGGTTTGGCTTAGTCAGAAGAGCATGCAACTCTTGATCTCAGGATTGTGAGTTTAAACCCCACGTTGAATGTAAAGATTTCTTAAAAATAAACGAACAAACCTTAGGAAAAAAAATATTGCTGTTTTTCAAACTTTTATTTTTCAGATATAAGGAGTCCTTCCTGTCCAGCTAACAATGACTTACAGAAATTTGGTAAGTTGGGGGACTCAGTTAGACTGAGCATCAGACTCTTGATTTTGGCTCAGGGCACCATCTCATGGGTTGTGAGTCTGAGTCCCGCATCCAGACCCTGCACTGGCAATGTGAAGCCTGCTGGGATTCTTTCTCTTCCCCTCTCTCTCTGCCCCTCCTCTGCTCTCGTTCTCTCTCTCTCTCAAAATAAATAAATAAACATTAAAATTTTTTTTAATTTGGTAAATTATCCCCTTATAAACAGAGCTGAAAATGTTCTGTTTTCTCCTTCCTGGATCCCTCCAGAATTCAGAAACTTAGTGAGTATTCTTATTTTCATGGCAATATAGTTATTGACATAAGTTCAATAAGAATCTGTTCTCTTTGTACCAGGGCACAATTGGAAACATTGGTTATAGTGCCAAGGCTTTCACTAAATATTGTATTTGAGAGAGATATAAATAGACTTAGATGCAACCAGATAGCTTGAAGGAGCTCA
>NC_043713.1:61497904-61500218 GCF_006229205.1 Suricata suricatta | reverse complement strand
GCTGGAAACGGTCATGTTGGATTGATTTGCTTTTAAACAATTTTCTCTGAGCTGAGCCAAGGTTAACAACTTTGAGATGGTATGGCCAAATAAACACAACGCACAAAGTTGACTAAAAGCTAAGCACAAATGTTAATTCATTATATACTGGCCTTTAAAAAAAATGGGCTCACACTAGATGTGTTCTGTACCTTGTTTTCTCCACTTGACAATATGCATTGAACATCTTTTTAAGTTCTCATGGATGCGCCTTCCGCTCTTTTTACTCTTTGCTTGTATTCCCCTGTAGGGATGCACCATTCCCTACCCACCCACCTCATCGACGGGCAGTTGGGGGCTTTCCAGGGTTTTGCTTTCTCCTATGATGCCGTGATAGATATCCCAGTACAAAGAGCTTTGCTTATTCACCCCCAGATCTCTAAGGACCAGGTCTGAGAAGCGGGACTGCCAGGTCCACGGAGCCCACCTTCTGGTTTTCCGTTGACCAAACCCTTTGCTTCCTCCCACCTACCACAGAGCTAAGAGGAACAGGAACTTCTATGCCTTATCTACTATGGGGGCATCCAGCCGGAGATCCGCAAGGCCTTGTGGCCCTTCCTCCTGGGCCACTACCAGTTCAAGATGACAGAAATAGAAAGGAAGGAGGTTGGTTTACGTCTGACAGGCAGTGGGGCCTTTGGCAACAAAAGGAGCCACATACTGTGGGAATGGACACGCTCTGGTTCCGTGTCAGACCAAGATGGCCCCGTGTCAGACCAAGATGGCCCCGGGGAACGTGGAGGGGGGGTGTCGGGAGGCTCCAGGGCAGTGCCCTCCGGTAGAAATAACCCAAGCCACAGATGCCATTGTGGAAAATAAACTTTATTTTGAGAGAATTAGAGATTCATGTATGGCTCTAGGAGATAATGCGTAATGATTTCATGTATCCCTGATATAATTTCTCCCAACGGTAGCATCTTACAAAACTGTATTATCCCAACCAGGGCACTGACATTTGCCTGTCTGTCTGTCTGTCTGTCTGTCTCTCTCTCTCTCTCTCAAAAATAAACAAACATTAAAAAAATTGTTTTAAAGTGTTAATTACCAGCAAAATTTAATTGTATCTTTAGTCCCCTGCTATCACATGTGAGAAAACACATTTTAAAAGTGAGGCACCAGATAATTTTATAAATTAGATATAAACTATTGTAGTCACTTACCAAATAACCTTACTATGGATTCCTCACTTTCTTATATGCCACCAGCCCAAGTACAGGTAACTTTCTAGTTCGTACTTTCACCCACTGGGCCTTTTACAATGCAAAGAGTAGGGACACACAGACCACCTCTCAGTGGAAGGAAGTCTCAGTCACACTGTGTGTGCAAAGAGCGATTGTTGGTTTGGCCACTTTGGAAAATGCAATCTGCTACACACACCCACACACACCCCCACACCCACATACACACACATATACACACACATCCTGCTTCTTTTTACTGACTTTTAATGCTTCTCTCGCATCCAGCAATCTTGCTGAGCTCTCTATTATTTTTCAGGGACTCCGAATTTCTCAATATAACCAAATAGTGATCATTCTGTCTCTTCCCTATATTTCATATTTCTTATTTATTTACACATCTTATCTCTTTTCCTTACCTAATTTCATTGGCTACGATCACCTACTCAATGTCAAATAGATATTTACCCCCCTGATTTGGAAACTACTGCCTCTGAGGTTTAACCACTAAACATAACATTTGCTTTGGGTTTCTGATCGATGCCCTTTTCAAATTAAGATTGTTCTCTTCAACTTCTAGTTGGCTAAACATTTTCTATCATGAATGGATGCTGATTTTTATTCAGTGTTTTCCCTACATTTAAGGATGTGACCATATAGCTTTTCTCCTTTACCCTGGTAATGTGCTAAATTACAATGAACAGATTTTCACTTAGTAATATGACTTTACGGTTCCTCCATGTCTTTTCATGGCTTGATAGCTCACCTCGTTAGTGCTGAATAATATTCCACTGTCGGGACGTACCATCATTTAATTTAAAATGTCTGCCCTATGTTTTTTAGTTAAACTGACCTCTCATTTTCTATTTGCATGTTATTCAGTTTTAGTGCCACAGTTACACAGCCTCATATAAGAAGTTGGCTAGAGGGGTGCCTGGGTGGCTCAAGTGGTTGAGCGTCCGACTTCAGCTCAGGTCATGATCTCGTGGTCCATGGGTTCAAGCCCCACATCCGGCTCTGTGCCGATAGCCTAGAGCCTGGGGCCTGCTTTGAATTCTGGGTCTCCCTCTCTCTCTGCCCTTCCCCACTTGCACTTT
>NC_043713.1:61496318-61497804 GCF_006229205.1 Suricata suricatta | reverse complement strand
GGCAAGGGCAGGAAGCGAGAGGCGCACATGCTGTCTCTGACGAGGGTGATCACTCCACATCCGTGCTTGGGAAATGGCCCTTTCCTCCCCTTTCAGGCTGTGCCAGCCCAGAGCTGCTGGCCAGAACTGTGGGATGGTCAAGGCTCTGGACTTAGCATTGCCAGCTCCCCTTTGGAATCTGACTCCTCAGCCACTTGGTCTTCAAGGTGCCTTCCAATTCATCTGCTAACTTCCCAAGTGTTTGCTGAGAACTTCTGAAACGGATGGATTTCCATGGGCCTTCCATAATATCGGGAACGACTTTCTAATGGAGAAATTAGAGGTACCTATGCCAGGCGGTAGGGGAGAGCCATTCCTTCATTCACACAATCGCTCATTCATCACAGAGGGAGGAGGAGAGAGACAGAGAGACGAAGGCAAGTATCACTATGAGAATCAACAGTATATGAAGGTGTCTGTTTTACCACATCTTCACACTCACCAGGTATTATTTTTCAGCACTTTACCCACTCAGGAGCAATATGGGCTCTTGTTGTTTTAGGTGCCATTCCTTCATTTCCTAGAGAGGTTGGGCATTTTGCTGTTTGCATATGGGTCCTCTTGGATTTCCTTTTTGCAAATAGTCATCCTCCTTCTGTACTGGTCTTGAAGGCGAAACCAGATCCAGGGCCTCCAGGAGAATGTGTGGAAGCTGCCGAAGCTGCCCATCCTGTCCCAGCTTGCCACAAAGCACTGTGGGTCCGCACTGCCTTGTTTGAGAAGGTCCTGGACAAAACTGTGCATTACCTGGTGGAAAACAGCAGGTGAGTGAGAAAGACCAGCCAGCTTGGCCTGCTCTGCCGCCACCTTCTGGCCATCGTGGGTACTGCACCCTGTTACACAAAGCTTTTTTTTCTCTCCTGTGGACATGCACTGGATTTGAAAGCGAGTAGATGAAGACCTTCTGGATGTTTGCCTGGAAATAAGCCTAATGTAGAACCTTGGGAGTATTCAGGTGCTTACTGGTAATATAGGATCTTCGAATTTGGAGGGGGGAACAAGGATCTTGTAATCTTAGGGATCTTTTTCCTCCCATGAATTAAGCCTACAGTCTACTTGCTAACTATGGTCCTAGAAGAGTCATGTAGCTTCTCTGTGTCTCTGCTGTCTCTTTTTATAAATGGGACAGCAGGGATTGTTGGCCATTCCGGAGAAGAGGTAAGAAGGGGAGCTAGTGAGGACACAGTATTTTGGAAATGTATGATGATATTTTTTTTGCATTTTCTTTTCTAGCTCAGATTAACCTGGTGTAAAGGTTTTATACCATGAATACTCCTGGCCAGCATTTATCCATCCATCCATTCATTCATCCAGTAAATACTGGGTGAGCACCTACCATGTGCCAGGCGCTAACCAAGATGCTGGAGTTACATGGGTCTTACTTGTCATGCTAAAAGCTTGGATGTTATGCTAAGTGCATGGGGGAGCCCGCAAAGAATGTATAATC
>NC_043713.1:61494817-61496218 GCF_006229205.1 Suricata suricatta | reverse complement strand
ACCAAGTGGCTGAGGAGTCAGATTCCAAAGGGGAGCTGGCAATGCTAAGTCCAGAGCCTTGACCATCCCACAGTTCTGGCCAGCAGCTCTGGGCTGGCACAGCCTGAAAGGGGAGGAAAGGGCCATTTCCCAAGCACGGATGTGGAGTGATCACCCTCGTCAGAGACAGCATGTGCGCCTCTCGCTTCCTGCCCTTGCCCGAAACAGACAAGACTAATCAAGCCGCACATTCTTTCCCGTGACGCCCAATCACGGCTCCAGAATCTTTCCTTTGGGAGGCCACTAGCACCAACGGGACTGGAAACCTACTTGCCACCCCTGACCAGGCTCCAGACCGAGGTGCTGGCGTAGACTCAAACCGCATGGTCAGGACTGCGGTGGAAGGTCATGTGCACGCACTCAGGCCACGAGCCTCCCCTGGCTAATCAGCCCTCAAGACACGTGAGTCAGGTCCCACTTCCCCTTGTTGCCTCAGCATCAGGATCTGGTCCGTGCAGACGGAGACCAGAGTGGTTTCATTAAACTCTGGTCTTCCTGCATTCTGAACGGGTTTGGCTACCAGCAGACACTTACTCATTCAACAACCATTCCTTGAGCATTTACCAGGTGCTGGCCACTGTCCAGACACTGGGGACAAAACGGGGAATAACAGAGTTTAGTTGCCTATTCTCATGGAGTTCAAAGCCAAGTAGGAGAGATTGACAACAATCAAGTAAAAAGTACACAAAGGAATGAACAATTAGAGGTGGTGATAACCGCAGGGGAAAATGAAAAGACTGATATAGAAGAGAAATGGGGTAAGGGTTGGAATTTACCCCGAACTGGGGGAAGGCCTGGATGATTACAAGGAACCTGCCCCAGAAGATGAGGCTTGTGAATCGGGTTGGTTGGCACAGCATGTGCAAAGGCCCTGGGGAAGGAAAGAGTCTGGCGGGCCTAAGGAGCAGAGAGGAGAGTGCAGACAGTGCCAGGAAGTGCGGTTTGGGCAGAGCGCAGGGAGGAGCCTGGACTGTCCTCTGCAGGGATGCCCCAGCCCAGACCCCATGCTCCACACTCACGGGCTCTCGATCAGCGGCTCCAAGTCCTGCACCTTGCGGCTCAGCTCCTCAGCTGGTGGGAAGTGTTGGGGTCCATCCAGCCAGAAGTGCTGTGTGGCCTTTGGGACCCTGCTTCCCCTACTTGAAAATGTGTGTGCTTGCTGATTGACCTAAGTGGAACAGAGACTGGGGTTAGTTCTCCTATTAATCATGCCACTTGGTAATCATGGTTTCAGTAACTGGGCAGATTTTCTTATTGAAACTTCCTCCCTGGTTAGAGGCACCTTACTCACAGACTATTGTTTAAACCTTTAAAGAAAAATAGCCTTGTCATAAGCCTCAGTTAATATTACACTATGTACGC
>NC_043713.1:61488690-61494717 GCF_006229205.1 Suricata suricatta | reverse complement strand
GGCGGACATCCGGCTGCATCATGCGGTAGAGGAGGTCTTTGCACTCACCCGACAGGTGCCTGGAGCGGGGGAAGTGGACGCGGTGCTCCTTCTGGTGGCGCAGCATCTTCTTGATGTTGGAGGTGTCGTAAGGCATGGCGCCACAGACCATGACGTAGAGGATCACGCCCAGGCTCCAGATGTCGCACACCTTGGGCTGGTAGGGGACGGCCTCCAGCACCTCGGGTGCTGCGTAAGCCGCTGACCCGCAGAAGGTCTTGCTCAGGGTCAGCCGACCACCATCATCCCTCAGGCAGCACTTGGAGAAGCCGAAGTCGGACAGCTTGATGTTGAAGCTCTCGTCGAGGAGGACGTTCTCCAACTTGAGATCGCGGTGGACGACGTTCAGGTCGTGGCAGTACTTAATGGCTGAGGAGAGCTGGTGGAACTTGTCGCGGGCCTCGTCCTCGGGCAGGGCTCCCCGGGTTTGGACGAGCTGGAGGAGGTCGCCCCGGGCCGCGAGCTCCATGACGATGTAGACCCTGCCGTCTGATGTTTCAAAGATCTCGTAAGTCTTGACGATGGAGCGGTGGTTCAGCCTGGGCAGAATCTCGATCTCCCGGGGAAGGAATTTTCCCAGGAAGTCGGTGGGGGCTTTCCTGCGGTCGATGATCTTGACCGCCGTGTTGAGCTTGAGGCGCTCAGAGTAGGCAGATTTGACTTTTCCGTATGAGCCCTCACCGAGAGTGATGCCCATCAGGTAGCCTTTCATCTTTAGGACCGCGGCATCGTCCATGGGGCCAGGTGTGGCTGGCGCCACTGCCATGCACTCTATTATCCCTTCCCCACTTGGGCCAGCAGGCACTGTCCTCATTGACACTGTGGGGGGGAGTCTGGCTGGGCCGGGCCTGGACCTGGAGAGGTGAAACGCTCAGCATTGTCTCTGCGTGACCTCAGCATGTGAAATCATAAAGCCAGGCTTGCGGGGAGTGGGGACTGAGCTGGGGGAGAGGGGGGCCCCTGCCACCCTGGAAGCCAGGCTGGCCCAGCAGGAGGGCCCCGTTCCCCACCCACTGGATGGAAGGCAGCACAGGACTGCAGGAAGCCTCCCTGCTCCTCCTCTTCACTGTGGCCTCCTGGTCATGGGTCAGGCCCAAGGGGAAGGCCGCCCAGGCCAAGCCAGAGTGCCAGCCCCATGCCCATTTCCTTCTGGCTGTAGGGACCGACACTGCATCGGTCCATGCCTCACTAGGGCCGATTTCCTGTAGCTTCTTGGGGGTAGTAGGAAGAACACCCTGTCTAGGGCTGGAGTCCTTGGAATCGGTGGCCCCTGGGAGGGATGGCCCTGGTCTGGCCAGGCTGGCGGCTGTTCCCAGCCATATGAAGGAGAGCAGCTCCTGTTTCGGGTAGAAGCTGGGGAGAAGAGTGCTCCTGTGGCGAACAGGGCACGTGCAGGGGGTGGGAGGCAGGCGGAGCTCTGGGCCCCACACCGACAAATGCATGTTCCGAGGGCAGGGGCCTACCTGCAGGATGGGCCGGGCCCGGGTCAGCTAGAGGAGGTGGTGAGGCATCCAGACCGGGAAGAGCCTGGGAGAGGTGAGGGCTTGTTCTGAGAATGGCTGAGTCCCACAGTCTGGAGTGACGTGGAGAAGGGAAGTGACCTCTTTTCCCTGAGTGGTGGGCCGTCCTTGCAGGGCCTGGGGTGGGAGGACCCATGACCCAAGTCACATTTGAGGATGGTCTTTGGCAGAGGGCATAGAGAATGGGCTTCAGGGTAAGTGGAGGCCAATGTCTTTGACCCAGACAAAAGGAGGCTGGACCAGGGTGGTCCTGTGGGAACTGGGTGCCATAGGCAGACAGAGGGTCTGGTGCACTGGCCAGTGAGTGGGCAGGGCCTTGGGTGGAGTTTTGCTGCTGGGGGTCCTGATAAGAGCAGGCACCTGCAGGAGGAGGGTCCTGAATTTGTGAGGAGTGGGCATGCTGGGGGCTGGGGGAACCCTGACATAGCACCGTTTGCATCTCTAGAGCTGTTTGTTGCACCTGAAAGCAACATGAACCCACTTTCTTCTTTGCTTGGGGAACTGGGGCATCTGGTGTGTGTCCTTGGGGACTTTGGAAGCCCTGCCGTGTATATTCTCTCTATCACAGGCATCTCAAGCCCGAACATAGATGTTTGCGAGGGTGGGGGTGCCACGTGCTCTCTGTTCAGGTGGTTGGGAGAGGAGTCCTGCCTCCACGTGGGTGGTCTGGAGGGGAGAGGATGGTGGAGCTGGTGTGCAGAAGATACACTGGGCCCCGCCAGGTTGAGGGGTACGGCGTGTCAGGCAGAAGTGCCATCATGTCCAGAGCCCAGCCATTGGGCTCCTACCTCTGGAGTTTAGTGTGGAAGATCTCGGGAGGGGGCAGTTCAGAAGTGGAAGTAGTGCTCTTTCTGGAGGCACAGCATCCTCTTGATGTTGGAGGCGTCGTAAGGCATGGTGCCACAGACCATGACGTAGAGGATCACGCCCAGGCTCCAGATGTCGCACACCTTGGGCTGGTAGGGGACGGCCTCCAGCACCTCGGGTGCTGCGTAAGCCGCTGACCCGCAGAAGGTCTTGCTCAGGGTCAGCCGCCCACTGCCATCCCTCAGGCACCACTTGGAGAAGCCAACGTCCAAGAGCTTGATGTTGAAGCCCTCGTTGAGGAGGACGTTCTCCAACTTTAGATCTCAGTGGACGATGTTCAGGTCGTGGCAGTACTTGATGGCTGAGGAGAGCTGGTGGAACTTGTCGTGAGCATCGTCCTCGGGCAGGGCTCCCTGCATTTTCACTAACTGGACGAGGTTGTCTAGGACCAGGTCCATTATTATGAGACTTTGCGGTGTGTCTGAAAGATATCAAAGGTCTTGATGTTGAAGCGGTGGGTTAGCCTGAGCAGGATCTTCATTTCTTGGGGAAGGATTTTTTCTACGAATTCCCTGGTGGCTTTCTTATGGTCGATAATCTTGACTACTATGTTGAACTACAGGTGTCAGAGTAAGCCGTTTTCTCTTCTCCATAAGCCCTTTCTTCCAAATTTGTCTGCTCAATGTAGCTTCATAACTTGAAAATGATAGTATCAACCATGGTGCCTGGAGTACACTGCCTCTGAGGCTGCCCTTTCCATCCCTGCAGGACACGGGCAGTGCCGTCATTTACACTGTGGACAGAGAGTCCTCTCTGCTGGCCAGACCTGCTGTCTCTGTCTCCTAGAGGCCAAAACTCTCAGGTGGGATGTTCAGCATCATCTCCCAGATGATTTCAGTAAGTGAAGTTATAAAGGAAGAGTGTCCTGGGTGACTGAGGATCTGGCGGGAGCTACTTGTAGTTGGTATCCTGGAAAGCCAGCGAGCGGGCTGAAGCAGACCAAAGGCCAGTGGAGAATGGCCTTGCACTTGGCTGGGACCCAAGGTATGAAGAGGGCTCTGAACCCATCAGTGTGTGGGTGCTTCCAATCCAGGAGCCAGACCTGCTTGTGGAGCTGATTATTGCAGCATGGAGCATCCCAGGGAACCCAGGACAAATGGTCCTATTAGTCTGAGTCACAGAAGGAAAACTAAAGACAGGGTAGTGTGAAGTTTAATAAATTCATCTTACTTACAAAGGCGGGAGCTGAGTGTAAGGTACCTAAGGGTAGTAACAGACCCCTGTAAGAAGGGAAGGTGGATAACTGGAACCTAGGAAGAGTGTAGAGGACCACCTTGAGAGAGGCAGTGACCTCCAGTGGAAGCTGCAGTGACCCCACAAGAGGGAGGTAGGGAAAAATATCCTTGATCTCTTTTCCCTCCCTTCGGTCCTAGAGGTCCTTAGTGGTGTCCACACAGGCAACCTGCAGGCCATGCAGCAGGGCCAAGGGTAGAGGTGGATCAAAATGGGCAGAACCCCTGCATGGTGACTGCGGTTTCAGAGGCCAGGGCTTTGCCTTCTCCCTGCATAACTCAGCTGGACTTTTCACCTCTCTGTCCTACTCTCCTCATCTGAACCTTTGTTAGCCTGCATCTCCAACAGTGGCTCTGCAAGGGAGCAACTGGTTGGGATATCTGCTCTTAGCTGTGAGGTGTCTCCCTGGGGTCTGCCTAGCCTGTAACCCTGGCCCGGCTCCCACAGCAAATTGAAAGCTATGCTTGAATCCCTCTGAGCACAGCAGCTGCTCCTGGGAATGCTCCATGAGGACAATGCAAGCAGCCAGGGCAGTGTTGGATAGGGACCACTGCTTCTGCCACCAGTGAGGCCCCTCACCTGCTACAGGCTATACCCAGAGAGAGCAGGAGCAGGCGGGTCTGGCCTAGCCTCGAGTTAAACTTGGCCATATCTACTCAGTGGGAGTGAGTACCTCTCTCAGTGCTCCTGAGTGTCATAGGCTGGAATCCTAGGACAGGATCGTGCCTTGAAAGGACTTGAGAGGACTGCTCCTGGGGAGTATGTTGGTGGAGGTGAACCAGGCTAAAATGGGTCCCCCTTTTTTCTGCTCCTATTTTCACCCTCTTCCCTAGCCCTAGGCCCTGTTCCAGGCCTTGTGTGCATGGCTGGTGGTCCTTCCATTGGACAGCCTTCTCCTCTCCTACTGAGGACAATCCATCTGCTGTGTCCTCTTCCACAATCACTCTGTTCCCTGACAGGTGTGAGGCCAGCACTGGAATCATCTGCTGGGCCTTTTCTCTATGTAGCCATGGCCTGCTGTGGCAGCAGCTGTGCCCAGCATTCCTTCCCCCTCCTCCCACATTGTGTAGGCACAGTTCTTCCAGAGGCCAGCTTTGCTCCACAGTCTAACATCTGGGCTTCCTTGTCAGCACTCCTTTAGGCTATTTCTTCATCTGAAACATT
This sequence comes from Suricata suricatta, assembly GCF_006229205.1. Lineage (NCBI taxonomy): Eukaryota > Metazoa > Chordata > Mammalia > Carnivora > Herpestidae > Suricata > Suricata suricatta. The sequence continues at coordinate 61,489,894 of NC_043713.1, read as the reverse complement.
TTCAGTAGCGTGTGCTGGTTCCTTACAGGGTGGCTCCTCCATTCCCCAATCTCCCCACTTCCTCAAAGCTTGTCCCAGTGCAGGGATTTTTAATGTTTTTTTTTATTTTTTATAGAAAGAGAGACAGAATAAGCAGGGGAGGGTCAGAGAGAGAGGGAGACACACAATCCGAAGACCGGCTCCAGGCTCTGAGCTAGTTGTCAGCACAGAGCCCTACGCGGGGCTCGAACCCACGAACCGTGAGATCATGCCCTGAGCCCAAGGTGGGCGCTTAACCGACTGAGCCCTATGGTTCTTATTTTAAAAGACCACTGTAGGGAGTACTGTTGGGCCGCTGACAGGACCTGGGCCTGCAGGTATGGAAGGTATACCCATTCTTCACCGGGGACCACTTCGGCTCCATGTTGCTCCCCTCCTCTTTCACGCTCAGCCCTCCAGAGCCACTTCCCGCCCCTTCTCTCCCTATCTCATCCACCCCACTGCGCTCCGCCCCTCTCTGTGTCCGCCTGCTTAGCCTGGTTACCCTCCGCTGGTTGTCCGTGCCGGCTCTCCCAGAGCTTGTATTCCAGCCCTTAACAGGCCAAGCCACTCAGGCTCCACCCCCGAGCCCCACCTCTCTGCTTAACCAATGGCACACTTCACTCCTTAGAGTCCTGTCCACCCATTGTGCCCGTCTCTCAGCTCCCGCCCCTACCACCTTCCCAGTCTTAGGCCTCGCCCCTTTTGGGTATAACCGCCCAGGCTCCGGCCCCTACACACGGCCAAAGGTCTGCACGCATTGGGAGAGTGCAGGCCCCGCCCCCTACCTCGGCACTCATTGGCTAGAGCCGGCGTCGCGGGCGGGGGGGGGCGGTGCGGAGCTGAGCAGGACGGCCGCCATCTTGCGCGGAGCCGGAGTCGGAACCCGAGACTGAGGCTGCGAGTGCGCGCGAGCTGGCTGCCCAGTGTAGCCGGGGCCTAGCTGGAGCTTTCTCCCGTTGCTTTTCCGCGCCCGGCCCCTAACCCTCGGCCTGGTCCGGCCTCCCCGCGGGGTCACGCGGTCGCCCCGGGGACGATGAACGGAGGATAAATGGTGCCCAAGGCAGACAGCGGTGCCTTCTTGCTGCTCTTCCTGCTCGTGCTCACCGTCACCGAGCCGCTGCGGCCAGGTTCGCGGCGCGGTGGGCGCGGTGCGGTGGGGGCGGTGTGTGGGGGCGGGGCAGGG
>NC_043713.1:61461561-61488590 GCF_006229205.1 Suricata suricatta | reverse complement strand
TGTGTGGGGGCGGGGCAGGGCGGGCGGTGTGCGGGCCGGGGTAGCCCGGGACCTCCCTCCACGGGGCGGGGCCCCAGTAGGGCGCTTCCGAGGCCTGCACGCGGGCCGCCGCGCCCCCGCCCCGCCTGGGACGGTGCCCAGAGTTTACCTGGGCTCCGATCGCTTCATACATCATGGAACTTTGTTCTCGAGGGATGTTACCTTTGGATCCGTGTCCGTGGAGCGCTGCATGCTGTGAGATTGACCTAAGCAAGAGTGATGTTCGGGGCCGACCTAACTTCTGGGGCCTGGGAGTTCTCTGGCGAAGGAGCTTGCCCAGCGATTGAGGTCAGGCTGGAGTGCTGGGGTCGACAGAGGAGCTCGTGGAGGCACTTGGTTTCCCATGTTATCCCTCAGCGGTTATTTGGTGCTAGGGCCTCAGCCCTGGAAATTCCTCGGCTGGAAAGCGGTAGCCGTGTCGCTTATTGTCACTCAGTGAGGTGCTGTAGCTGAGAACCACTCAGCTGAGAGACCGGCCCAAGGAAGTACTGGGAGTCCGCAAGCCATCACACTCGGAAAGCAAGCTAGCTTCCCTGGGGCAGAGACTGGTGCCGCGGCCAGGTCTCCGCCATCAGAGCCTGGACAGTGCCAGGCAGTTAGGAGTGTACCTTGTTATGCGATGATTAAATGCTTTTGGAACTCCCTTTGGAGCTTGTGTTTTTATAAGTAAGCTTGTGGTGGGGAATCATTATCATGGCAGCCAGAAGGTCCAGGATAATTTTTATCTCTATTTCTTGTGTTTCTTCTCCATTGAGTGCAACAACAAAAAATCAAATCCCCAATTGCAGGGCAGATTTATCCATCAGGTACAGGAGACCTGGTGCTGGGAGCCCACAGTGAGTGCTTTTAGTGGTCTTTTGAAATCAGCAAGGGAAAAACCCTGATCGTTTAGGTAAAAGAAAATGTTAGACACGTTCAAATTTGTTCATCTTTATACCATTGCAGTTGAAAAGTATGATTCTTCATACTTTTTTTATGGTGGAAGGGGCCCATGAAGGCAAAAGTGTCCAGGGGCATTGTCTGTGAGCTCTGTAAGGTCTCTGTGTACAAACGGTCTGGGGAGAATAGTGGTGCGCCACCCTCCTTCATGCCTCTGCCAAGGTGCTCCTACCAGACATGACGCACCTCTCTCTTCTCTGCCTTTGTCATCCTAAATAGAGTGCTGTCTCCTCCCCAGTGTTTACTTAGTGACCAAGGCCCTGGGCCTCTGATCAACCTGGAGGTTCTCCAGTGAAGCTTCTCTGGGCTCCCTGAGTAGAACTTGTTGCTCACTGCTTCTGGTGGTTCCCTGGGCAGCAGGGTGACTGGTGGGATGGCCTCAGTAGCAGTGGTAGCCAGAAAAAGGGCTAGTTGTGAAGAGAGTACTGAATGGGTTCTTGAGGACCAGAACCAAAGCATTTGTGGCTCCTTGTGACTTAAGTTCTTTAGAAAACATGTTTATATCTATAGAGAAGTGAGACATCATTCTGTTCTGGCTCTTGGGTCCCAATTTTGCATATCCAGTCAGTGGACTTGGGCGAAGCCACTCATCATTCCTGTCTTCCTTGGGGTGCTTCTGTTCCAGGTCTAGCATCTCCTCCCTGGACGATAAAGGTGATTGACTAACGGCCCCAATTCCCTTTCCTTTGCTGTCTGTCTATGTATCCTGCCAACTGGCCAGCACCAGTAAGAAAGTGTTTGCAAATTCTCACTGCCTGCCTGCCACTAGGGATGCTCAAATGAATTGAATAAATCCTTTTCTCTAGGAGTGCCCTTTAAGTATGGAAGCAGAAACTAGGTGTAAGTCAGGCTTGAGTGTGGGGGCCTAGAGACAGGCAGCAGAGGGGGCCAATCTTTTGTACCTGTTGAAGCAGGGGAGGGCTTTACAAGAGACCTCAGACCTTAGGTCTGAGTTGGGGTAGAGAGGTGGCTCTGGTTGAAGGAGCAAATTACTTTTTACATTCCTCGAGTTTCCAGATCAGAAGTTAGCAGCGGTTCCTAGTGGTGTCCTGAGTTGCCGTGCAAACCCTGGGGGGTTTGCTGGTTCCCTGATTTTGGTTGGTTGGCTTGGGCTGGTCACACTCTGGGTTAGATGTTCTCTTTGGGGGCTTGTGTGTGGTCCGTGTCCTTCCAGGCTGCCTGATGCCTGTGAAGGAGGGCTTCCTAGGTCTTCACCTGCATTCTTTCTGTTGGAGTCCCAGTTTAGATGCTTATTTGTGTGTGAGGAGGGCATCAGGCAGAACCTACTTCCCAGGGGAGGGAGTCCTTGAGGACCGAGGCCAAGCCAGTTCTGGTTATTCACTGGTGAAGGCCAGCGGGTGAGGGCTTTCATAGAGTGGGGTATTTGACCTTTTAGCAAAGTTGTGTGTGTTTTTTTTTAAATGCATGTTTGATCTTGGTTGACTGAGGATGTGTTACATGCCGGGTGCTGTTTTAATGTGTACTAAAATGTGCATTGATTATCTCTCAAGTGGTCCCTGTGAGGTAGATGACTGTTATTAGCCCCATTTTACAGATGGGGAAACAGAGCTCATGAAACTAAGTGGTTGAAATGAGATTTCATTCCTAGGTGTCTGACCCAACCTGTGCCCTTGGCTGAGGCTCTGTCTACTCCAGCTGTGCATGTCCTGCCCTGGCCTTCCTTAACCCCAGTTGTGGTACTCCAGGCCACATCTCTTCCCTTGATAGACCAAGTGAGGGCACAGACCCTTTTTCACCTAAATACTCTGATCTGAGGGATAGAGCCAGTCCTCTCTCCAAATCCCCTTTGAGATTAGCCATAATGACCAACGGTGGTGTCTGTTATATCTGCTGGGCCTGTGGGGGGAAGGGTAAGTTGGAGACCTCTTCTGAGGGACGACAAGTGTGGAGGGACTTTTGGGGGGCCAGTGACCGTGGTGTCATCTCATTGACCTTTTCTCCATGTGTGCAGAGGATGCAGCAGCAATTGCTGATTCTAAAACTGTTATTCTCTTTTCATTGATGAAAGAAAATCATGCCATGGTTTTAGCTACAGCTTTGTCCACCATACACGACTGAGAAAACATTTGCCTTCCCCATGTGAGCGCTGTCTCAGCTGAGGTCCCCAGCCCTGTTAAAAAAGTCTTGTGTTCAGTGAGGCTGCCTGATGAGGTCGCAAGACTAGAAGCTGTCTTCCTTGTACTGGCTGGGAGAGGCAAATGACTTGCATAAGGTGGCACAGCTCGTGAGCAGCATAGCTGGGATTCAGATTTGGGTGAATTGGCTCCAAGTTCAGGGTTCTTTCCCTTTGGTCATTAGGGACCCAGAGGGGCCTGCTGCCTGCTGTCTGTGCTGAATTGCTAAATCTTTAGTGAACTGACTAGTGGCCACAGCACCTTGCCCCTGGAGCATCATGGGCTAGTGAGTGGGAAGAGTGTGGATGTTTTGCAGACAGACGTGGCTGAAGCTCATAGAAGTAGCTGGGAAGTTGAACCTGCACCTGCTTGCCGAGCACTTTCTGAACTCTTCACAGTCTTGTAACACTGTAGCACTCACTTCACTGGCTGATTATGCTTTTGGCTTAAGAATTTCATTATTTTTAGTTGAAAAGTAGTGTTAGCACATTTTCCAACCTCACTAGCTAACGAATTGCCTTTTTTTTTTTACATTTAAAGAAAGTTTTAATTTGTAAATAATTTCAAACTTACAGAAAAGTTGCAAGAACAAAATTCATTCCAAGAATATCTGTGTACCCTCTACCCAGACTTACCTGTTGTCAGCATTTTACCTCACCTGTCTCCTTCCTCATGTGTGCAATGCGTATGTATGTACACACACACATGATTTATTTTGGGAACCATTTCAAAGTTAGTGGTCTTTCTCCCTGAACATTTTGGCCACTGCAGAGAGCAGGAGGGGGCTCCTGGTACTTGGTGTCCACGGGGGGAGACAAATGGCAATGCCTCCCCACAACCCTGAAACAAGCCCTCACCACAACCTGCTGTGTCTGGGCACTGTCACCAGCTACCACCTGCTGTGTGCCGAGCAGCATCACCATGGGAGAGTATTGAGGGCACAGGAAGCACTGGTTAAAGCTCCGGTTGGCCCAGGTGGCAGTGAATCAGGGTTCTTATTTCAGTTGGTGGTTCTGGTCTTAGGAATGAAGAACGTGCTGCTGTTGCACACTTCGCCAGATGGGTCTGTACCTACTCGCTGCTGTTACACTGTACCTTTCCTGTTCCTCTGACCCAGATTGCTCTTCCCTGCAGCCTTCCCTAGTCCTGCTTCCCTGGCTAGCTCACTTGCACTTTCCTCCCCCCTTCCCTCCCGTGGGCAGTTTGGCGGCACTAAGGCTTGTGCTCCTCTTAGCCATCATGCCAGGTGATCTAGTTAGCCCTCACCGCACGGGTAATCTCTTGCCTACCTTTGGTACTTGGCATAGAGAAATACTGGTAGTTTCTTAAGTGGAACGTATCGGTGACAACATGTAGGACCTAGTAGATAGCAAGGGACTGATTGTCTCTTCTTTGGTACACTGCCAGATTGCTCCCTCATCATGTGTGCTTTTGTATTTGGGGTGCTTAGGTGTTGGTTAGTGGTCCTTTCCTCTTTCAGTCTGCAGAGCGGGTCAGTAATCCAGAGAGCTCAGTTTTGAGCCAACACTTTGCCAGTGTGATGGGTGGGTTCTAAGTATGGCTATTCTGTGATAGCTATATTTTTGTTTTTGGTGTGATTTGCCCATTGCCTTTGGGGTGTTTAGTGAAAGTCACATCTTGTCCTGCTGATCCAAGCTGGGCTGTGTGTTCCATCAGGGTGGACATGTTTCCTCAACAGGGTAAATCTAGGGGAGGGTGAATGGCCCATGCAGTGAGCTGTGGACACAGAGTGTCCTGCAGCATCTGGGTATCGACCTGGGAGGGAGGAAAGCCCAGGTCTCGTGTCACTTCACACAAGCTGTTTATAGAGTCCAGTGTGGTGGGTTAAGAGCATAGAGTTGCATGGCTGGAAGTCAAGGCTCACTTTGCTGCCCACTCTGACTCTGCTGAGCCTCAGTTTCCTTATCTGTACCACAGACATAATAGAACATACTTGAGAGATGCTATGAGAATTAAAATCAATGCCTGACAAAAAGGCCATTCATGTTAGCTCCGGAGGGACTTTATAGAGAGTGTAGGGACCCCCAAAAGTCTGGGTGCATGGGTGTGCATGCATAAGGGGATGTTTCTTGGGAGAGAGACCCCACCTGGGAGGCAGCAGAGTGAAGTGGCTTTGAGCACTGTCTGGCGCACAGGGAGCGCCAAATGAGTCTAGCCATTCCCATGGGCTGAGAAGGGTGTGTGTGTGGCTTCCTAGAGCCCCCCAAACAGCCGCAGTGCTTTGGACAGGGCTAGGATTGTTCATACTGACACGTTTTACTCTTTGTCACGTTCATGTTGTGTCCCCTGGGCCTAGTTTGGCACAGAGTGGGCACTCAGAAATCACTTATTGAACAAATGCACAAATGGCTATTTATATTTTGACATAAAGAGCAACAGCTCCCTTAGCCAGCGGGCCTCGCAGCTGCCCCTGGTGGGGGTGGTGAGGATAAGGGCCTTGTGGCCGCCTGCAAGAACGCCTTTGGAGGACCGGTGTGTTGGGAGGGGTGGGGAGCTGTAGGCCAGCTGGCCTGGGTCTCCCAGTGCAGGGAGCTTGGTTCTTGCTCCTTCCTGCTGGGGTGAGCTGGGCTGCGAGGTGAGAGCAGGTGAAGACTTCTCATGAATGTAGATCCCACGAATGTGGATCCTTTTTGAAATTCACCAGCCACCCAGCAGGGGTTGTTGGTAGGGGGTGGGGGGGAGGTTGGTCAGGAAGCCTTTGGGATGGGTGGGCTGGGCTTCCTCTTGGATGGACTTGCTTGGCACTGAGGCTTGAGAACTGGACTTATCCCTGCATGAGAACATGGCTTGTCCTTCCCTGGGCCATTGCACAGTACAGGCCTTGCTTCAGAGCTGGTAGGTGCAAGAACTGCCACTCTTGCCTCTTGGCCTTCTCACTCTTCTCTCCCTGGTGTGGCCAGCTTGGGCTGGTCATTGTCCTCAATTCCAGATCCCTGGAAGCCAGCCATTAGTTTGATCAGCTTGTCATCTGTCTGCCCTCAGCTGTTGACAGCTCTGCATGTTGGATAGGACAGGGCTGAGAGCAGAGCCCCAGTGGGTATGCTGGATGGAGAGAGAGCCTCCAGGTGTCCACCTTGTTCTTCCCTGTCTCGGAAACCTTGTTCCCTAGGTGACCTTCCACAGGAATGTATGGCTGTGGAGAGGGTTGCTTGGGGCTCCCTGGGGCACTGGACAAGTGGCAGAAGCCGCTGCAGAGGGTGTCCGAGGTCAGCTGGGAGATGGGAGGTTCCAGGACTCTCAGTGCTTAGATCGAAATCAGGTGTCCTCATGTGGAGACCTTTTGAGTGCTGCTAGTTGTTTCCTAGGGTCTCTGCAATTGGTTAATTTATCCCTGGCCTTGTGGTCTTACAAGGCAGAGCAAGAGAACTGGGAAGTACCTGAAAGGGTCATGAGGTTTGTTTAGGGCCAATGCAGGCTCGTGCTGCAACCCTCAGTGGTTTGTCAGCCACTCCTTCAGATTCTCTTTCCACACCATCAGTGAGGGGGTGCACACATGCAGAAGGACCTCATGAGCCACAGTGAAAGCCCAGGACAATTTGGAAAAATGATGTTGATTTTTAAGAAAATATTTACAAAAATTTCATACATGTAATATTTTACATAAATGGAATTATACTTATTATATAATTTATTGAGTTTTTCAGAGGACAGTGTTCTGGAGATCTTTCTGGCTAGTACACATAGTCATACATTTTTTAGCAAGACTTTGTGAGAATTTTCTTCAGTCTTATTATTTTTTTTAAGAATCTTTTCTTTTTGCAATATTGATTCACCTCTGAGAAGAGACAGACAGAATATGAGTGGGGAGCGTCAGAGAGAGAGGGAAGCACAGAATCTGAAGCAGGCTCCCCACTCTGAGCTGTCAGCACAGAGCCTGATGTGGGGCTCGAACTCATGAACTGTGAGATCATAATTTGAGCTGAAGTTGGAAGCCCAACTGACTGAGCCACCCAGGCGCCCCCAGTTGTTTTTTTTTTAAGTTAGTGTATTTATTTTGAGAGAGTGCATGCGCATGAGGGAGTAGGGAAGGGGCAGAGGGAGAGAGAGAATCCCAAGCAGGCACCTTGCTGACAGTGCAGAGCCTGATGCGGGGATTGAACTCAAAAACCCTGAGATCATGACCTGAGCTCAAATCAAGCGTCAGTTAACAAAAGGAGCCACCCAGGTACCCCTCAATTTTATTTTGTTTTGCCTCTGGGGTCTGGTTCTGGGAGAGGCCTCTTACCTAAGCTTTTCATCAGCTAGAAGCTGCAGTTTAGTGAGATTTACAGTTATAGATGGTGTGGCCAATAGGCTGACGAGACCTAACTCTTACCTTACAGAGTACACAGGCAGATTTTCCAACTGGTTGTTCCAGGCTCTCATGTATTTGTCTCAGTCTAAAACCATATCTGCAGCAGCTCCAGGTTGGGCACCTGGTTTTCACATATACTTATGCTATAACTCAAATTTGTGTGCTTATTTGTCTAAATGGCATAATTTCATCAAGGATAATTTAGCGTTAGAGTGGCCATTTAGGGGAACATTGATATGAACAAAATTATTCAGTTGAGAGGTGCCTTAAGGGCAAATATGAAACCAAATCTCAAAGATCCAATGCTCAGCATTTTTTTATTGGTATGAGGAAGCTTAATTCCAAAAAGAATTAAGATTTCAAAATATCTTCCTTCAGAGGGAGACAGAGGGATACTTCTTTAAAAAAAAAACGAAAAAACAAAAAAACAACTTTCTACTCTGGGAACATTCATACCTACAGAAAATTTGCAAGAGTAGTACCACGGACTCCAACTTTATATAGTTCACCTCGATTCACCAATTTTTTAAAAAATATTTTTTATAAAGGAGATTTTCCCATAAGTTAAAAAAATTTTATGTTTATTATTGAGATAGAGAGAAGCAGAGCGTGAGTGGGGGAGGGGCAGAGAGAGAGAGGGAGATACAGAATCTGAACCAGGCTCCAGGCTCGGAGCTGTCAGCACAGAGCCTGACGCAGGGCTCGAACCCAAAAACCGTGAGATCATGACCTGAGCCAAAAGCAGATGCTTAACCCACTGAGCCACCCAGGCGCCCCATCGATTCACCAATTGTTAACATTTGACTTGCCAATTATTTGTGGGCATACATGTGTGCACATGGAGGAGGACTGCTTGAAACTAAGTTGGAGGCATCATGACCCTCAATTTATATTTCCTAAGAACCCCCTATATTTCCTAAATCCCTCAATTTATATTTCCTAAGAACAAGGCCATCCTTTTAGAAGCACAGTATAGTTAATCAAATTTAGGAAGTTTGACATTGATGTAGTGCTGTTAGCCATGTCCCCATTTTGCCGGTTGTCTAATTACAACATATTTTTCCAAGCTGGGATCTGACCTGGTATCTTGTTGCATTTAATTTTGATGTGTGTTTAATCTTTAAAATCTGGAACAGCTTCCTGTCTTTCTTTGTCTTATGTATTACAACTTATGAAAGAGTACAGGCCTCTCTTTTATTTTTTTATTTTATTTTTTATTTTTTAATGTTTATTTTTGAGAGAGGCAGGGAGAGAAAGAGAGAGAGAGAGAGAGGAGAGAAAGGCAAAGAGAGAGGGAGACACAGAATCCGAAGCAGGCTTCAGGTTCTGAGATGTTAGTACAGACCCCAACGAGGGGCTTGAACTCGCGAACCATGAGCTCATGACCTGAGCCGAAGACAGACACTTGACTGACTAAGCCACCCAGGTGCCCCCACAGGCAGCTCTTTTATAGAAAATTTCTCATTTTGTGTTTTTCAGATTGTTTCCTTGTGCTCAGATTCAGTTGATGCGTATTTGGCAGGTGTGATTCCCCCGATCATTGAGTCCTTCTCAGTGCATGCATCAGGAAACACAGCCCATCAGTTTGTCTCAGGAGTGGCGATATTAACCTTGGTCATATGGTAGGGTGGCATTGGCTACATTTCTCTGGGGAAAGGTACCTTTCCCCTTTTGTGATGGGAGGGTAGGGAGGTAGGCTTGTCCATTTTTGTTCAGCATCTATTAATGATTCTTGCCTAAACAAGTTGCCACTGTCATGATTGCTAAATGGTGATTTGTTCTTACTTTTTCGTTTAGTAGCAATCTACTATAAAAGAGAACTTCTCTTCCTTTTTGTGTTTTACTCTCAGTTAGGATTCATGGATTCTTCTTTCTGTTCAGTGTGTTATATGGTCTTTTAGCATAATTCATATTTTTAAATTTTTTTAATGTTTAGTTTTGAGAGAGGAAGAGAGAGAGAAGAGCATGAGCAAGGGAGGGGCAGAGAGAAAGAGAGAGAGAATCAGAAGCAGGCTCTAGCCTCTGAGCTGTCAGCACAGAGCTCAATGCAGGGCTTGAACTCACGAACCGTGAGATCATGACCTGAGCCAAAGTTGGATGCCTAACTGACTGAGCCACCCAGGGGCCCCAGTCATGATTCATTTTGACACGTATATTGCAATTAATATAGGAAGGGGAAACCCCTTTGGGCTGGCTTCTGCATCCTTCTGACATGTCCTCGTCTATTTTGAACATTTCTTATTACTAGGCTCAACTTGTATCTTTCCTGTCCCAGGCATTTTTCCATGGAACACTGGTTCCTTTTAGTGGGAGATGGTATTTAGAAGCCAAGATTTTGTGCTAGGTGAGTTCATTGCTCCTTGGATCATGCCTGGTACTCTAGACCTTTCAGTCCATTAGGGGTGTGTGTGCATGCTCTTCTGTCGGTCTCTGTGCATATGTGTATATGGATCTTGTCTTTGACTGTGTCTTTTTGTGTAAGTTTATACTGTTTCTGTTTTTTAAATTTTAACATGTTTGTTTATTTTGAGAGAGAGGGCGCATATGCACACAAGCCAGGGAGGGGAAGAGAGAGAGAAAGAAGCCCAAGCAGGCTCTGTTGTCAGCCCAGAGCCTGACGTGGGGCTTGGTCTCATGAACTATAAGATCATGACCTGAGTTCAAATCAAGAGTCACATGCTTAGCTGACTGGTGCCCCAGGTGCCACCCGGGTGCCCCCATACTGTTTCTTTTAGTTTCTTTTTTTTTATTTTTTAATGTTTGTTTATTTTTGAGAGACAGAGAGAGACAATGTGATCAGGGGAGGGGCTGAGAGAGAGAGGGGCGGGGGAGACGCAGAATCCGAAGAAGGCTGCAGGCTCTGAGCTGTCAGCAGAGAGCCCGATGCAGGGCTTGAACCCACGAACCATGCGATCATGACCTGAGCCAAAGTCAGACACTCAACTGACTGAGCCACCCAGGCGCCCCTGTTTCTTTTAGTTTCAACCCAGCATCATAGGATCTTGTCTGCTTTCCCTGCTGTCTCCCTTTTTCTACAGTGAGAACTCTGGCTTCCAACATCATCAGTAGATTTAGTTATTTGCTTGTCTTCCAGGGTGCACAGCATAGTTTCAGAAGTGCTATACCCATTACTACTACCAACAGCAAATCAACGGAGTAAAATTTTGGATTTTTTTTTTTTCTTTTTGCAACTCATTTTGTCTTTAGGCTAATAGTATATGCTCAATGTACTGGGTCAAAAGCTACTCGTATTCATTTTTTTCACCCTTCTGTGTGTTTGTTATACAGTTAGGTTCAAAACTGGGTTGATTTTAAATTGCCTTTACTAATAGAAAATATTGACAGAGGTAATTACTATAATCTCATTATTATAACAAGCTTCTATTTTGTGATACTAATCAGTAAAGAGATCTCATTTTTTAATAGGTTGTATTTTCCTGGGAAAATTAAAAATCATTTTTATGACTAGATATTTATAGTTTTAACAGGTCAGCTCATTAGTGTAAATTGCTACTTGCTTAAAATATTTTTTCCAATTTTGTTTCTTTGGTTTGAAGAGGATTATGTGTGTTGAATCAATGGCCATTTAGCATCAGTAAAAAGAAAGGCCAAGTAAAATTTATAACAAACAATTACATTCCTTAGATTTTAGCATTAATAACTGCTATTAATCAGTTTTTTAATTTTGTTAACCTTAAAATTTTTTTAAGGTTTATTTATTTTTGAGAGAGAGAGAGAGAGAGAGAGAGAGAGAGAGAGTGTATGCACACACTAGTGGGAAAGGGACTGAGAGAGAGAGGGAGAGAAATCCCAAGCAGAGGATTTGAGTGGGGCTCAAACCCATGAACTGTGAGATCATGACCTGAGCCAAAGTTGGACACTTAACTGAGCCATCCAGGCACCCCAACTTTAAAATCTTCTGATGGAGTGTATTAAAAAATACTTTGTGATCCTTACTACAATGTGGTATCCTGGATTGGATCCTGAAATGGGAAAAGGAACAACTAGTGGAATTCTAATAATGTGGAATTCAGTTCATAGAAATGTACCAATGTTAGACTCCTAATTAAGCCAAATGTGCCGTGCTAGTGTGTAGTCTAAGATGTTAACAACTGGGGACACTGGATGAGGATATATTGGAACTTTTCTGTAAACCTGAAGTTATCTCATAGTCAGAAGTTCATTTGAAAAGCTATTTTGTGATAATTGAATATTCAGAAATGTATTATCCTTCATTTCAAAGAGTCCTGAGACCTTGTTATCCTAGTTTTGTCAGTGACAATCTTGTCAGTATAATTTTTGGCAAGTCACGCTTTATAATTTCAGTTTCTTCTTGGGGAAAATAAGTGGAAGGCTTATATGGTCGCGTCATTTGGGCTTGAGTTTATTTAATTTCCAGTGCTACCACCCTCCCCATGGCATCTGCTAAGCGCGGATAGTCTCTGGGTGTGTGGTGATGTGGGGAAGCTGTCTGAAGGTAGGGTCAAGGTTGACCCAGGAGTTTGGGCATAGCTGTGCACATGCGTCATATGATAGCCCTATTTCGGAGGGAGGCAGTGAGGCAGGTGTTAGGTCCATTGTAGAGATTGGAATGTCGAGGCCCAGAGAAAATAATCACCTTGCCTGGTGGCATCCCTTGGCTTTTAAGTAGAAGAAGCAGAAACTGGAAACCGAAGATTGTTCTCTTGAGCCGGGTGCTCTGCCTCTTGCACCACAAGTCCAAAATAAGAAGAAAGAGCTGCGTGGCTGTGGGGGACTGAATGGAGATAGCTGCACCATCTGGTGCCCACCTGCGAAGGAGGAGGCATCTTGTCGCTCATGGCTTCCGGCTCCACCAACTTCTTGGACCCGGCTGACCAGTTCCAGGAATTAGTGTTTTAGCAGCCTTCTTCAGTGACCTCACCACCCTCTGATTGCAATCAAACAAACATGGACATTTTAAGAAGTTTGGAAGTCTTATTAATAGTCTTACCGGTCACCTCCTTGTGGATTTTGAACCATATGGCTATATTATCTTTTAAGAAGCATTAATGAAAGTTAATAATCAGAGAGAGCAAGATATTTTAAAAGTTTCATATAACTAAATGTAAAAATGACACTACTTGTAAAAACCAGAAGGTAACCCTAAAAATGGTTAGGACACACAATAAAACAATGTTACAAAATTCTGTCTAGTTGCTGTTGTGTGTTTCTCCTTTATAATTGCAGGGTGAGATGTGATGCCCTTTTTATAGAAAGCGGTACTCATCTCTCCCTTTTCTTACAGATGAAGAGACAGCTTGGAAGAGTGACTTGCGCACGGTCACACAGCTAGTAAGTGGTGGGGCCAGTATTTGTCACCTGGGCAAGCGAGAGCTCCTGCTCTGCATTGCACAGCTTCAGTGGGTACTTCATTACCCTCCGCTCCTTTGCCCTCGGTTTCTTCTCATCTTTCTGCCTGGTCTTTCCTGACCTTTCAACTTGAACCTCCTTGCCTACCCACTTTTCTTGTCTTCCTCCCACAGGCTTGGCCACTGTGTCCTCGTGAATATCCTTCAGGCCGCCTTATGCTTGGCCTGCCGGGAGCTGAAAGCATCCCCTGCTGGCCCTGTCCTGTACATTTGGCCTCGGTTCTTAGTCTTCGTTGTCGTCATCCTCACCACCACCACCTCCCTTCCTGAGCATCTGCTGAACACTAGGTGTGCAATACCTTAGTGAACCCTAATGATAACCCTACTTTTACTTTTTTAAATGTTTATTTTTGAGAGAGCAAGCGAGAGTGGGAGCACAAGTGGGGGAGGGGCAGAGAGACAGAGACACAGAACCTGAGGTAGGTTCCAGGCTCTGAGCTGTCAGCACAGAGCCTGACAGCTGGAACTTAATGAGCCATGAGGTTATGACCTGAGCCGAAGTCAAGAGTCCGATACTTAATTGACGGAGCCACCCAAGTGCCCCTTGAGTATTCTTTAATGAGGCCCATTAATGATAAACTGTGTGCTTTTTTGAGCTCTTGTGGGGGTTTAAGCAGGTGTCAGAGCTTTGCCCCCACTGAGCTGGGCTGAGGGAAGAACTGGGGCAAATCTCTTTCTGATGCCTGGGCCTTACTGTCAGTCACCTTTTGGAGTTCCTCAGACCTAGAGGCCTGCTTTCCTGCAGGAGTTTATTTGGTGTTAATATTTCCCTTGTGACTTTAAAAATCCCTTCATGTCTTATCTGTGCTGGTGAGGGTTGGGTACAGCCCACTGTCCCCTCATTTTGCACATGGGAAACTGGCTCCAGGAGGAATATGAAGAGACCTAAGTTGTTTTCTCTAAGTGGGGATAGTAATAAAACTGACCTCAGAGGATTGTTAACTGAATCCAGGGAAACAAGGTTTAGGTTGTTTGTTTTTTTAATTTTCAAGTTGTGGTAAAAAAGCATAACATACATCATCTCAACCACTTTTAAGTGTAGAGTACAGTAGTGTTAATTAAGTGCACCCTATTGGGTAACATCTTGAACTTTTTTATCTTGCAAAACTGGAACTCCATACCCACTGAACCACAACTTCCCTTTCCTTCCTCAAGTCAGCCCCTGGCATTCTAAGAGTTTGACTGCTTTAGAAACCTCATATTATTGGAGTCATGCAGTATTTGTCTTTTTGTGATTGGTTTATTTTACTTAGCATAGTGTCTTCAAGGTTCATCCATGTCCTGGTATGACAGAATTTCCTTTTTTTTTAAGGCTGAATAATATTTGATTGTATGAATATACCACATTTTCTTTATCCATTCACCTGTGAGTCATTTAGGTTGCTTCTGCCTCTTGACTACTGTAAATAATGCCACGAGGAACATGGGTGTACAAGTATCTCTTTGAGATCCTGTTTTCAGTTCCTTTGGTTACATATCCAGAATTGGGATTGTGGGTCATATGGTTATTCTATTTTAAATATGGAACCTCTACACTATTTTCCATGGTGACTGCACCATTTTACAACTCTACCAGTAGTGTACAAGGCCTCTAATTTCTTTGTGTTCTTGCCAACACTTGTTATTTTATTTTCTTTCTTTTTTAATTTTTGAGAGAAAGAACACGAGCATGTCCAAGTGGGGTAGAGGTAGGAGAGAGAGAGAGAATGAGAGAGAGAATCTTAAGCAGGCTCCATGCTAAGCATGGGCCTGGATCCCATGACCCTGGGATCATGACCAGATCTGAAATCAAGAGTTGGACACTCAGCTGACTGAGCCACCCATGTGTCCCTACACTTGTTATTTTCTATTTATTTTGATAGTAGCCATCCTTTTAGATGGAGTAATATCTTGTTATGGTTTTGATTTAGATTCCCCTAATGATTTGTGATGTTGAACATCTTGTCATAATGTTGGCCATTTTATATTTTCTTTGGAGAAATGTCTAATTCAAATCCTTTGACTGTTTTTAAATTGGATAGTTGTATTTTGTTGAATTGTAAGAGTTCTTTATATATGTTGGATACTAACCCCTTATCAGATAAATGATTTGTAGATTTTTTTTCCCATTATGTAAGGTTGCCCTTTAACTTTGTTATTTCTTTAAGTTTGATGTAGTTCCTTTTGTCTATTCTTGCTTTTGTTATCTGTGCTTTGGTATCTTATCTAAGAAATCACTTCTAAATCCAATGTTGTAAAACTTTTGTCTTGTATTTTCTTCCTTTTTTTCTTAATGTTTTTATTTTTGAGAGAGAGAGAGAGAGAGTGTGAGCAGGGGAGGGTTAGAGAGAGAGGGAGACACAGAATCTAAAGACAGGCTCCAGGCTCTGGCTAGCTGTCAGCACAGAACCTGATGCGGGCTTGAACCCACGAACCGTGAGATCGTGACCTGAGCCAAAGTTGGACCCTTAATCAACTGAGCCACCCAGGTGCCTCTTGTATTTTCTTCTAAGAGTTATTGTTTTAGGTCTTACATTGGTCCATTTTGGTTTAATTTTTGTATGTTGTGTTAGGTAAGAGTCTAACTTTATTCTTTTTTATATGAATATTTTCCCAGCATTATTTGTTGAAAAGATTGTCTTCTCCTTATTGAGTGTCTCAGAACCCATGTCAAAAATCATTTGGCTCTATATGTGTGGGTTTATTTCAGGGCTCTTAATTCTGTATTATTGCCCTAAATATCTGTGTTTATGCCAGTAGCATGCTGTTTTGATTATTGTAGTTTTGTAATATATTTGAAAATCAGTAGGTGTGAGGCCTTCAGCTTTATTTTTCTTCTTCAAGGTTGTTTTGCCCATTTGAGGTAATTGGAGATTCCCAATTAATTTTAAGATAAAGATCTTTCTATTTTGGCAAAAAAATGTCATTGGCATTTTGATAAGGAATGCATTGACTCTGTAGATTTCTTGGGTCATAGTGACATCTTAAGTCTTCCATTCCATGAACAAGGGATGTCTTTCAATTATTTGTGTTCTTTTTAATTTCATCAGTGTTTTGTAGTTTTTGTATATTGGTATTTCATCTCTTTGGGTTAAGTTTATTCCTAAATATTTTGTTCTTTTCAATACTCTTGTAAGAGGAATTGTTTTTTAATTTATGTTTCAAGTGTTTCATTGTTCATTTATAGAAATGCAACTGATTTTAGTGTGTTGATTTTTGTATCCTACTGCCTGCTGAATTTATTCTAACACTTTTTTTTGGTGGAAGCTTTATTTTTTTTTAATTTTTAATGTTTATTTTATTTTTGAGAGAGAGAGGGAGAGACAGCGTTAGTAAGGGAGGGGCAGAGAGAGAGGGAGACACAGAATCTGAAGCAGGCTCCAGGCTCTGAGCTGTCAGCACAGAGCCTGACACGGGGCTTGAGTACATGAACTATGAGGTCATGACCTGAGCCGAAGTCAGACGCTTAACTGACTGAGTCACACAGGCGTCCCTTTCGTGGAGTCTTTAGACATAACATATAAGATCCTGTCATCTGCAAACAGATTTAATTTTACTTTTTCCTTTCCAATTTGGATGTCTTTTATTTCTTTTGCTTGCCTAATTGCACTAGCTAAGACTTCTAGTGCTTTGTTGAATAGAAGATTGAACTTGATGAGAAATTGCCAGATGTTTTTTTCAAAGTGGATATGCTATCTTACATTTCTGTCAATATTGTATAAGAGTTCCAGCTGCTCTGTAATCTCACCAATATTTTAGGTTGTCAGACTTTTTTAAGTTTAGCCTTTCATTTTGTGGTTCCTATTGTGTTTTTTTTTAATGTTTTATTTATTTTTGATGCAGAGAGAGACAGAGCATGAGAGGGGGAAGGGTAGAGAGAGAAGGAGACACAGAACCGGAAGCAGGCTCCAGGCTCTGAGCTAGCTGTCTGCACAGAGCCTGACGCGGGGCTCGAACCCACGAACGTGAGATCTGACCTGAGCCGAAGTCAGGGGCCTAACTGACTGAGCCACCCAGGCGCCCCTCCTATTGTGTTTTAATTGCCTTTCCCTGTGAGCAATGATGTTGAACAATTTTTCATGTCCTTGTTAAGCCATTCATGTATCTTCTTTTGAGAAGTGTCTATTCAGATCTTTTTTTTTAAGTTTTGAGAGAGAGAGAGAGAGAGCGCACCAGCAGGGGAGGGGCACGCACACACACACACACACACACACACACACACAGAATCCGAAGCAGGCTCCAGGCTCCAAGCTGTCAGCACAGAGCCCAGTGTAGGTCTTCAACTTATGAGCCATGAGATCATGACCTGAGCTGAAGTCAGATGCTTAACTGACTGAGCCACCCAGGCACCCTATGTCTGTTCAAATCTTTTACCTGTTCTTTATGAGGTTGTTTGCTTTTTTATTATTTACATATCCTTTTTATTGAATTATAGGAGTTCTTTGTATATTCCAGATAAAAGTTTTTAGACAGATGTGTTGCAAGTATTCTCTCTTGATCAGTGATTTACCCATTCATTTGCTCAACTATAATTTTTTCTTTTGTGTTTATATTTATTCTTTCTTAACTGTACTTTTATTTTTTTTAAGTTTATCTATTTTTCTGATCCGTAGTCAGATGCGTTATCCGTTGCGCCACTGGCCCCCTCCAAGTTTATCTATTTTTGAGAGAGCGAGCATGAGCAGGGGAGGGGTAGAGAGAGAGGGAGGGAGAGAGAGGGAATCCCAAGCAGGCTTTGCACCCTCAGCATGGAGCCCAGTGTGGGGCTTGAACTCACGAACTGTGAGATCATGACCTGAGGCAAAATAATGCATTGGATGGTTAACCGCCTGAACTACCCCTGCTTAACTGTACTTTTAAAAGAATCTGTGTTTTCTAATTTAGTACACAGGGTATACCTCTCTTTGGTATATCATTCTTTGAGCTTTGACAAATGTGTAAGGTCATGTAAGTAACCTCACACTGAAGGTGCAGAGCACAGTTCTGTCACCCCCAAACTCCCCAATGCTCCCCCCTTATACTTAGCACCTCTTTCTACTTTGAGGTTTCCACCTGGCAACCACTGATTTTATGATGAATTTCAGTTTATAACATTGTTTTCTTTTATAGGTCATGCTTTTAGAGGTGTATGTAAGCATTTTGCCTAACCCAGCTTCACAAAAATTTTATTTTTTTATGCCAGAAATTTTGTAGTGTTAGATTTTACATGTAAGTCTTTGGTCTGTTTTGAGTTAATTTCTGTATCCTGTGTGAGGAACGGGTCAAGGTTCCATTTTTGTTATGTGAATGTCTCTTTTTTCCACCACCACTTGTTGAGAGATTCTTTTTTCCATTGAATTGTCTTTGCACCTTTGTCAAAAATGAATTGTCCAGGGTGTATCAGTGAGTAACTGACTTTGTCCCGGGGCATGATCTCACAGTTCGTGAGTTCAAGCCCACGTTGGGTTTGCTACAGTCAGCACAGAGTCCAGTTTGGATCTGTCTCCCTCTCTCTCTGCCCCTCTCCCACTCGCACTCCCTCACTCTCAAAAATAAAAACATAAACATTAAAAAAAAATCAGTTGGCCACATTTATGTGGGTCTGTTTCTAGGCCCTGTATTCTGTTCTACTGATCTATGTATCTTTACTGAGCTTTTGATCAAATAAGTTTTACATTTTGAAGTTTTCAATTTTTTTCTTTTATGGTTCGCTCTTTCTGTTTCTCTAAGAACTGCTGCCCCAAGGTAGTAAAGATCTTCTGCTTCATTACTAGACTTTGAGCTCTGTGAAGGCAGAGACCTTGTATTTCTTATTCTGGTCTTCTTGCCTGCATTTAGCACAGCACCTGGCCCTTAGGAGGCATAAGGCTCTGCTGGCAGGTTTGTCTTAAGAATTAAAATATAATAATAAAGAGGGTGCCTGGGTGGCTCAGTCTGCTCCTTGGTTTCAGCTCAGGTCATGATCCCACGATTGTGGGATCATGGGCTCTGTGCTGATAGCATAGAACCTGCTTGGGATTCTCTCTCCTTTTCTCTCCCTGCTACTCCCCTGCCTGTGCTCCCAGGTGTGTGCACGCTCCCTCCCTCCCTCTCTCTCTCTCTCTCAAAATAAATAAACTAAAAAAAACCCCCAAACAAATGTAATGATGTATTCAAGGCATTTGATACACTGCCTGACACATGGAAAATGAACATAATAAGAATCTGATTTTGCTCTAGCTGTTTCTCTTGAAATGAACTGGTTGTACTAGGGTTGTCATCAAAATGTGGTGTGAGTGGTGGATGAAACTGCCAATAAATGTTACATCAGAGGCCAGATAGCTATTACTCCAGCCCTGTCCCACCGTCTTGTCCTGGTCTTATTCCCACATTTAAACCCTCCCCGCCCCAACCTCGATAAAATATAGTCTGCAGGTTGCTGTTTTTGTGTTTTTTTGAAAAATTTCTTTTTTTTTGAAGTAGTTTATTGTCAAATTGGTTTCCATACAACACCCAGTGTTCTTCCCCACAGGTGCCCTCCACCATCACCACCACCTCTTTTCCCCACTTCCCCTTCAACCCTCACTTCGTTTTCAGTATTCAATACTCTCTCAAGTTTTGCATCCCTCTCTCTCCCCAGCTCTCTTTCCCTCTTCGCCTCCCCCTGGTACTCCATTAGGTTTCTCCTGTTTTCCTGTTAGACCTATGAGTGCAAACATATGGTTTCTGTCCTTCTCTGCCTGACTTATTTCGCTTAGCATGACAACCTCAAGGTCCATCCACTTTCCTACAAATGGCCAGATTTCATTCTTTCTCATTGCCATGTAATACTCCATTGTATATATAAACCACATCTTCTTGATCCATTCATCAGGTGATGGACATTTATGCAGGTTGCTGTTCTTTTCTTCAAAGTGTCATTCATTTAATAGAGATGCCTGGTGACTCTGCCTGCCCTTCCTCTTTCAGCTTATCCGGTCATATCCTTTTCCTTTGGGTCTCCCCCTCCTCTTCTAAGATAACTTACTTTAAGCAGCGCCTTCTTCCCCAAAACATCTACGTAAGGAGAAGCCGGAGGACAAGGCAAGGCAGGTGGGCCAATGTCCCAGTTGGGCAGTGTCTGAGGATAGAAAATAGTAAGTCACTTCATCTCCTGGATGTAGAAAATGCTTGTGACTTACAAAAGATAAATACTGAAGTTTGTCACTGTACTGGTGTGGTGTTCTCTAGCATCAACCTTGTGACTCCTCTGCTGATAGGAAAAAGTGGCTTCCCCTGTGCTTGGCAGCTCTTCTCCCATTGGCTGCCCCGGCAGAGCTGGGTCACCTGCCTGCCCCTGCCAGGGGGAGCAGGGGATGGCCTTGCTCAGACTCACAGTCAGATGAGTCTCCCCTCTCAATGGAGGGCAGACTGAGGGTGATTCTCAGTGATTCTCCTGCCCCAGGATTTGCAAATGGGTTTGGTGGTCACATGTCTGGGGATCTATTGGCATTTGGGAAGATATATAAAATAATTTTGGTTGTATTTCAAAACCACAATATTTTGGTGTATGCCTGGCCCTGCACAGGTCCCTGTCCAGCAATCAGACATTCTTTCTTGTCCCTGGTTGTTTGTATTGCTGACCTCCATGGAGGCACTGCGTTTCATAAGTCTCTGTTTTCTGTCTTAAAGAGAAAATGGGTCAGAATTGGCATGTTTGGACCCAGCTCTCTGAGGAAGAAGGATGGGTTAGCCATACCCCAAGTCAGAATGCAGGGCATCCTGTTTGGGGTGGCTTTGATCCCCCACCTGAATCCTGATTCCCTCTTATCCAAGTTGGCTTTGAGATCGAGATCTGCGTGAAAGAGCCAGAGCCAGCTTTCTGGTTCCTGTTCTGCTGCTGTCAACTTGTTATAGGATACGGAGCCGGGCAGGTCAGCCCTTTTGTAAAGTGAGGTGAGCAGATCAGATGGTTTTCAAATAGGTATCACAGTCTCTGGCCTTGCTAATTTAAATTTTACTAGTAAAACTTCCTTACTGTAGTTTTCACAAGCCACACACATCCCACTCCCTCTTGGACACTAGGCCCTCGTCGTGTGTGAGAATCACAGGGCTAGCTAGTCTCTGAGCTCCTTGCAGTGTGACATTCAGATGCTTGTCCTTCCTGCTCCAACCGTGATGCCTGCCGGAGCTGAGGGATGCCCAGGCCTCCCAATAACAGCAGCCTTACCTGGGTTTTGCTGCTGAGCCCAGCGGCAGGCTGTGTTGTGCAAAACCCCTAGTCCCAGCTCCCTGTTTGCATCCTCCCTGTCCCCAGGTGGGTCCCTCTGAGAGCATTTGCCTCTTCGGAGGGCCTCAGAATCATTCCAAGGGGTGGGATACTTGAAACTTCAGCAACCAAGAGCTGCTGCACTGTGCCAGGAAGCAAGGAGGTTACAGGCAAGCTCTCTGGGGCCATGAAGTGACAGCCACTTCGAGGGTCGATGGGGTTGCTAGGGGATCTGTAGGAACTGCTGAGCCAGGGATCCCAAGTACCTGAATGGGGAGGATTTGTTGGAGGAAGGCTAGCAGTGGCCCTTTGCCTCATAAAAGGGCAAATGGCATTTAGAACTCTGGCAAGGAGTATGTAATGTGATCACAGTTTATTCTAGAATGATCTCCTGGGGACCATTCCAAATGCCTGGTAATGCTGTCTTCATCTCCTAGATCTGCCCTCCAAGATACATTCTCTGTCCTGCTGCCTGCTGATCAGTGTTCCAAGAACGGTCCCCACTGCTTGCATTGTCCGGTCCTGGAGACATAGCACATCCCATGAAGCCAGCTTGCCCCGAAGTATCTTTTGGTCTTAATGTCCTGCTAGTCCCCAGCCGAGCGGAGGGCTCCTTGTGGCACCTGTCCAGGCTGCACCCTTGGCCTGTTAGGCCTTCTCCATGGTCTCTGGTGGTTCACATGCTGCCCATCGTGAGGCCTCATTAAAGCCCTTTATTCTTCCCCTCTTACTTTGGGACACAGGTGACTCTTCTTCAGAAGGCCCTCTTAGTAGGAGTGCCCTGCGTTCTGTATTGTTATGTGTTGTCGATGGTAGTCTCCATCCCCTCCTAAAGTTGTTCAGAGTGGACATGCCTGGCCCAAGTTCCAGCCCAGGAACCAAGTTCCTGATGTGGTGCTGGACAGGACCCAGTGTCCCAGGGGAACTGTTCTCCTAGAGCTGTCCTGTCACTTGCATGGCAAGGCCCAGCCAGTCTTTATGTTCAGATCCTCTTCCCTCCGCTGCTGATGTGTAGTGTGGTGCTAGCTAAATATCCCTGTCTCGGCCCTGCCCTGGGTAGGGGGTGGAATGAGCACCAGGAGACAGCCCCTCTGGAAGCAGCTGTTGCTCTTTCCAAGGAAGAATGGCGGCGCGATCTGGCGGAGGCCTCTCTCCCACTTGGGGGCGGGCCTGCTGGGATACCCTGGTCTCTTGGTTCCCAGAAAGGTGCTCCAGGGCAGGGGGGCTGCGTCTGAGGATGCCCCTCCACTCTGGGCAAATCACTGGAGCGGGCTGTGGGCAGTGGGAGGAGATGGATGGAATTCTTTCCTGCATTTCCTGGCTGGAAATTTTTGATGTCCTGAGCCACACGGCTGTGGACACATGTGTTTCCGTTGTGCCTGGTCTTCCTCTTTCTATTTCTCTGTGGGCAGATGTTGAGGAGAAACCAATTCCAAACAATTAAAGCCGCATACTAAATTTCACACAGTAATTTGAGACAGCTCAGCTTACATAATTTAAAATGAGGCCAAGGTTTGCTGACAAAGAAGAAATTGAATCCAGAGAAAGAATCTGTATTGTGGAGGCTTCTAAATTTCTGCAGGGCACGAATCCTATAATTCCCAAATGTTGCATGCTTTAAATAAAGCAGTAGCTCTCCAAGTGTGGCCAGGAGTCTCTGGGTGCTCTGCAAGGTCAAAACCATTTTCATAATAATAGCAAGGTGTCATTTGCCTTTCACCAGTGTGCAGTGGCTTTTCCAGGGGCCACTTGATGTGTGATTGATGGCTAATGGGTTATGTGCTTGGGATTCTCTCTCTCTCTCTCTCTCTCTGTCTTTCTCTCTCTCTCCCCCTCTCTTTTATAAAGGATTTTTTTGAGGGCATCTGGGAAGCTCAGTTGGTTTAGTGCTGACTTTGGCTCAGGTTATTATCTCAGAGTTTCTTGAGTTCAAGCCCCGCGTCAGGCTCTGTGCTGATGACAGATCAGAGCCTGGAGCGTGCTTCTGATTCTGTGTCTCCCTCCCTCTCTGCCCCTCCCTTACTAACGCTCTGTCTCCCTCTCTCTATCAAAAATAAACATTAAAATATTTTTTTAATGGGTGGAATCAATAGAATATTTGGCTTTTTGTGTCTGGCTTGTTTCACTGAGCATAATGTCCTCCAGGTTCATCCATGTTGTAGCACATGTCAGGATTTCCATCCTTTTTACGACCTGAGAATATTCTGTTGAATAGATATACTACAGCTTTTTTATCCATCCATCTGTTGGCAAATGCTTAGGTTGTTTTCCACTTCTTGGCTATTGTGAGTAATGTTGCTATGAGCATCCGCGTATATCAGTGTCTGTCTCCCTGCCTTCACTTCTTTTGGGCATATACTAGGAGTGGAATTGCAGGATCATATGTGTTTTAACCTCTTTGGTGTATGCGTGGAAACCGTGTGTTACAAAACTTCTCAGTTTGGGTGCATCTAGGTGAGTTAGTCATTTGAGTGTTCAACTCCTTATCTCAGCTTAGGTCATGATTTCATGGTTCATGAGATCGAACCCTGCATCAGGCTCTGGGCTGAGAACCCGGAGCCTGCTTGGGATTCTCTCTCTTCTTGTTTCTGCCCCTTCACAACTTGCTTGCACTCTCTCAAATAAATAAACACAAAAACCCAAACTTTCTCAGTTTCAATTTCTAATAAGTAAATGTTGGTAGACATAACATAACCCACATAAACAAAGGTTCTTTGGTGTCCTCAGAAATTTTAAGCATTAAAGGGGGTTGGGCATGAAAACATTTGAGAACTGCTTAATTAGAAATAAATGCTTATTTTGGTACTGTGGCCTTGCACTTAACATGGTTAGGACATGGCTTTTTTTTTTTTTTAATTTTTTTATATAGTTTATTTTTGAGACAGAGAGAGACAGAGCATGAGTGGGGGAGAGGTAGAGATGGAGAGGGAGACACAGAATCTGAAGCAGGCTCCAGGCTCTGAGCTGTCAGCACAGAGCCAGATGTAGGGCTCGAACCCATGAACCACGAGATCATGACCTGAACTGAAGTCGGCCGCTTAACTGACTGAGCCACCCAGGCGCCCCAGGACATGGCTTATTTTGAAAAATGTCAACAGTCCACTGGCTAGGAAGAGCTTGCCTGTGTCTCCCATTTTATAGCCAGGAGACAGGCATCACAAGAGAAAGCTGGGGGCAGGACCTTGGCAAAAGGCAGTAATGGGAAGAGGGGGTGACTATTTTTGAGCAACTTTAGATATGGAGAAGGAATGTTGATCAGTAGCTAGAGTTAAGCCGGTGAGACCCATCAGAATCCATGGTCACAAGCAATTGTGTGTCAGTCCCCAGCGTACAAGGCAAGCTCTGTCATGTCCTGGGTCTACCTGCTTTATTTACCGCTCTGGCCCAAGAGAGTTGCCTGGTACAAAGTGATGCTTGTTACATATTTTTTGTATGAGTGATTCACATGCATTAACCAGTGGCTCACCCATTGGGTTGCTGTCTGAAGAGCCCCTGCTCTGCAGGTGAATCAGGAAGGGAGAGAACCTTCCCTGCAGATAGCCAAGAACTGATGACACTTTGTTATCAACTTAAAGAATTGAGGAAGAAGATCTTTGAATTTATGAGTGTCCCACGGAGCTGAGTGTTGGGTATTAAGTGGAGGGTAAAGATTTATCCCTACACATACACTCTAGGACAGGGTTTGGCAAAAACTCTGTAGCTGGCTGCCCTTTTTTTTTTTTTCATTTTTTAATGTTTGTTTATTTTTGAGAGAGACAGACATAGACAGACAGACAGACACACACACACACACAGAACACAAGCAGGGGAGGGACAGAGAGAGAGGGAGACACAGAATCTGAAGCAGGCTTCAGGCTCCGAGCTCCAAGCTCTCAGCACAGAGCCCGAAGCAGCCCTTGAACTCATGAACCACGAGATCATGACCTGAGCTGAAGTCGGATGCTTAACCAACTAAGCTACCCAGGTATCCCTATAGCTGGCTGCTTTTTTTTTAAAAACCTGTTTCCACATGTATCAACAATTCATTCCTTTTTATTGCTGAGTAAGTAGTCTGCTTTGTGGCTATACTGCAGTTTGTTTATCCATTCACTTATTTTGGACATTTGGATTCCCAGCTTTTGGCTATTACAAAAAAAATGACTCTTTAAAAAAATTTTTTAATGTTTATTTTGAGAGAGAGACAGACAGACAGAATGCAAATGGGGGAGGGGCAGAGAGGGAGGGAGACAGAATTTGAAGCAGGCTCCAGGCTTGGAGTTGTTAGCACAGAACCTGACCTGGGGCTTGAACTCACGAACCATGAGATCATGACCTGACTCGAAGTTGGAAACTTAACTGACTGAACCACCTAGGTGCCCCAAATAAAATTAGTCTTTGTACGGATGTGTCACTTTGATTTCTCTTGGGTAAATGCCTGTAAGTGGAATGAGTGTGTCGTATGATGGGTGTATATTCAGCTTTCTACAAATGGTCAAATTGTATCCTTTTTAAAAAGTTTTTTAAATTTATGTTTTATTAATGTCTACACCCAACATAGGGCTCGAATTCATGACCTGAGATCAAGAACCACATGCTCTTCCAACTGAGTCAACCAGACGCCCCTGTCAATTGTTTTCCAAAGTAGTTGTACAATTTTGCATTCCCACTAGCAATTTAGCAGGGTTCCAGTTACTTCACATACTTGCCAACACTTGGTATCATCATTTTTTAAAATTTTAGCTATTTTAATAAAGATGTAATGGTATCTCATTATGGTTTTAATTTGTATTTCCTTAATGACTAATGATGAGCATATTTTACATGCTTATTTGTGATCTGTCTACCTTCTGTGGTTAAATATCCTGTAAAATATTTTGTAACTTTGAAATTGTGTGGGTTTTCTTGGTAGTGAAATTTGAGAGTTCTTCATATATTCTGGATACAAGCCCTTTATCAGATACTTGATTTACATGTTTTCTTACAGTATGTGACTTGTCTTTTCATTCTCTTAACAGTGTTTTTGTAGAAGAAAAGTTCTCAGTTTTGGTGAAGTCCAATTAATTTATCAACCTTTTCTTTTATGGATTGTATTTTGGCTGTGTGTATCAAAGAAACCTTTGTGGAATCCCAGGTCGCAAATTATTTTTTCTGTTGTTTTCTTGTTAAAGTTGTATAGGTTTACGTCTGTGATCTATTTTGAGTTAGTTTTTGGCATAAGGAATGGATCAAAATTCCTTCCTTCTTCCTTCTTTATTTTTTGATGGATATCCAGTTATCCCGGGACAATTTGTTGAAAGGCCTTTTCCTTTTCCCTAGGGAATTGCCTTGGTACCATGCCTTGGTTATAAATCTCTTGTCTACATATATGGGCCTATTTCTGGACTCTATTTTGGTTCCATTGATCTTGATGCCTGTCTTTGATGCTCATGGCATACTGTCTTGATTACTATACCTTTATAATAAGTCTTGGAATCAAATACTGTAAGTCCTCCAACTTTGTTCTGTCCTTTTCAAAATTGTCTTGGATATTTTAAGTCCTTTGCATTTTCATATGAGTTTTAGAGTCAGTTTGTTAATTTCTACAAAAAGGCCTGCTGGAATATTGATTTGGATTGCACTGAATCTGTAGATGGATGTGGGGAGAATAAATATCTTAACAACTTTGGGCCTGTTGACCCATGAATACTTCATATGTCCCCATGAGTTAGGTCTTTAAAAAATGTCTCTTAGCAGTGTTCTGTAATGTCCAACATAATAGGACTTGTACATCTGTCATTAGATTTATCCCTAAGTATTTCCTGATTTTGTTTTGTTTTTTTGATGCTATCATTAAGGTAATTTTAAATACTTTAATTTCTGGAACAGTTTGTATAGAATTGGTCTTATTTCTTCCTTATGTCTGTAGTAGAATTTTCCAGTGAAGCCATCTGGGCCTGGAATTTTCTTTGGGTGGAGGTTTTAACTAAAAGTTTGTTTCTTATGTGCTATATGGTTATTCGGGTTATTGATTTGTTTTTCAATTTTTTCTTTTTTTTTTTTTTTTTTTT
>NC_043713.1:61403716-61461461 GCF_006229205.1 Suricata suricatta | reverse complement strand
TTAACCAACCAACTGAGCCACCGAGGTGCCCCATTGGTTTCTTTTTGAGTAAGTTTCGTAGTTTGTGCCTTTTAAGGAATTTGTTCATTTCATCTAAATTATCAAAATTATACAGAATTGTTGATACTATTGCCTTATTATTCTCTCATTCCTTATTATCCTTTTTAATATTTCTGGAATTGTAGTGATGACACCTTTTCTGATAATGGTACTTTGTGTTCTTAATTTTTTTCCTGGTTAGTCTGACTAGAGGTTTATTAATGTTATTAATCTTCTAAAAATGCAGTTTTTTTTTCATTATTTTATCTAAGATTCTGTTTTGTATATTCCACTCTACTCTTCATCATTCCTTTTCTATCAACTCTGGGTTTCATTTGCCTTGCTTTGTTAATTTCTTAAGAAGCTGGGGATACTGATTTGAGACCTTTTTTCTTTTCTGATAAGAGTTTAATGCAGTACATTTGCCTCTGAGAACAGTTTTAGTTGCATTCCACAAATTTTCATCGATTTCAAATGCTTTCTTCTTTCCCTTTTCATTTCTTCTTTGACCCATAGGCTATTTAGAAATGTCCCATATGGTTGAGGGATTTTCCAGATATTTTTCTGCCATTGATTTATAATTTGCTTCAGTTGTGGTCAAACAACATATGCTTTGAATCATCATAATGCTTTTGAATCATTATAAATTAATTGGCAACTGGTTTTATGGCCTATAATATTATCTATTATGATAAATGTTATAAATGCTTATAGAAAGAATGTATTCTGTTGTCATTGGCTGGAGAATTCTGTAAATGTTGCTTAGTGTTGTTCAGGTTGTCTGTATCCTTGCCAATTTCCTGTCTGCTTCCTTCATCAGTTATTGAGAGAAGGGATGGAAAATTAGTTGTGAATTTGTCTATTAGTTATAGCAGTTGTCCCTTCATATTTTAAAGCTCTGCTATAGATGCATAAACAATTAGGATTATTTTCTCTTTTGTCATTATTCAATGACCTTCTTTATTCCTGGTAATATTTGCCCTGAAGTCTACTTTGCATGATATTAATTTGGCTACTCCAGCTTTCTTTTGATCAGTGTTAGCATGGTATATCTTTTTTCCATTCTTTAATTTCCCCCTCTTTGTGTTCTCACATAAAGTGGGTTTCATTTAGACAATATGTAATTGGGTCTTGTGGGTTTGTTTGTTTGTTTTTTAATGTTTTATTTATTTTTGAGAGAGAAAAATGGTGTGAGCAGGAGAGGGTTAGAGAGAGAGGGAAACACAGACTCTGAAGACAGGCTCCAGACTCTGAGCTGTCAGTACAGAGCCAGATGCAGGGCTTGAACCCATGAACCGTGAGATCATGACCTGAGCCGGAGCCAGATGCTCAACCAACTGAGCCACCCAGGCGCCTATGTTTGTTTTTAATCTATGGGACAAATTCTGCTTTTTAACCGGGGTGTGTGGATCACATGTTTGATTAAGAAAAATTAATTAAAATCTGCCATTTTGTTATTTATTTTTTATTTGTACCACTTGTTTCCTTTTCTTTCTTTGCCTTCTTTTGGATTGAGTATTTTTATTCGGTTTTGTCATCTTCGTTGGCTTATTTGTTAAAACTCTTGTGCAAGTTTAGTGGTATCATCGTTAACTTTCTGTAGTTGACCTTCATTGGACAGATGGCTTTTCCCGTAGTGTAAGCCCTGAAATGGTGTGCTTCCGCTTTCCCCTTCCCAGCTTTTGTGTTATTGTCAAAGTTCTACTTCCATTTTTGTTTTAAGTAATTCTAGGGTGACTTGCTGCTTTTTTTGTTTTCAACTTAAAAATGTTGCTCCACTGTTTCCAAGCTTGTAAGGTTTCTAATGAGAAATCTATCATCATCTTTGTTTGTTTTCCTGTGAGGACTATGTCTTTTTTCTCTGGCTACTTTTTTTTAATGTTTTATTTATTTTTGAGAGAGAGAGAGAGCATGAGCAGGGGAGGGGCAGAGAGAGAGGGGGACAGAGGATCCAAAATGGGCTCCATACTGACACTAGTGAGCCCAATGTGGGGCTTGAACTCACAAACTGTGCAGTCATGACCTGAGTGGAAGTTGGACTGAGCCACCCAGGCACCCTGAAAGAGAATATTTTAAGTAGGCTTCGGTGCTCACCATGGGATCACGCTCACCACCTGGATCATGACCTGAGCTGAATTCAAGAATTGGATGCTTGGGGCGCCTGGGTGGCTCAGTCAGTTGAGCATCTGGCTTCTGCTCAGGTCATTATCTCACAGTTTGTGGGTTCGAGCCCTGCGTCAGGCTCTGTGCTGACAGCTCAGAGCCTGGAGCCTGTCTTCAGATTCTGTGTCTCCCTCTCTCTTTGACCCTCCCCTGTTCATGCTGTCTCTCTCTCAAAAATATAAATAAAACATAAAAAAAAATTTTTTTAAAGAATTGGATGCTTAACAAACTGAGCCACCCAAGCACCCCTCTCTGGCTACTCAAGATTTTCTCTTTATCACTGGTTTTAAGCAATTTAATTGTGATTTGCCTTTGAGTATTCTTCTTTGTATTTCTTATGTTTGGGGTTCACTGAGTGACTTGGATTTATGGGTTTTCATCACATTGAGAAGTATTTTTGCCATTGTTTCCAAATATTTGTCTGTCGTTCCTCTCCCACCCCCCCCGTCCATGTGTCCTACAGCTCACAGTCCATATTTTCCAGCCTTTTACCCCTGTGTTTTGTTTTATTCCCCACCCCCTGTGTTTTAATTTAGAGTTTTTATTGTTGTCTTCAAGTCACTCCTCTCTTCCTCTGTAAAACCGAATATGTTCATCCTAGGGCTTGTAGTTTTCATCTCTAGACAGTGATTTGCTTCTTTCTTAAAATCTTCCATATCTACTTAAAGTGTTTGATTTTTCTTCTAGCTTCTTGAGCATTTCTGACACAGTTTTAACTTTCATGTCCTTGTCTGCTCTCTCATTTGTACCATTTCTGAATCAGTTTGAATTTTTTCATTGTATCATAATTTCCTGTTTCTTTATATGTCTGGTAATTTTTTATTGAATACCAGACTTTGTGAATTTTGCCCTTTTTGGTGGTTGCGTATTTTTGCATTCCTATAAATATTCTTGAGCTTTGTTCTAGGACGTTACTTGGAAACAACTTGATCCTTTCAGCTCTTGCTTTTAATCATTGTTTTGGCTGCATTTAGTCTGGAGTTAATTTTTCTCCACTAACGAGACAGAACTCTTCTGAGTAAAGTTATTCACTCAATGCCCCACAGGTTTTCCAGTCTGGCGCCAGAGACTATGCGCTGTTTGTGGTCCTGCTGAACTTCAGTTACTGTTTCCCTGTTACCCGATAGGGTCGTTTTCTCTCCAGCCTGGGGTAGTTTCCTCACGCCACACACTGATCAGTACCTCCTTCATTCCCTGAGGGATTCCTCTCTGGATCTCTGGAGTCTTAAAGAAAAATTTTTTAATGTTTATTTATTTTTGAGAGAGAGATTGTGAGCAGGGGAGGGGCAGAGAAAGATGGAAACACAGAATCTGAAGGAGGCTCCAGGATCTGAGCTGTCGCCACAGAGCCAGATGCAGAGCTCGAACTCACGAGCTGTGAAATCATGACCTGAGCTAAAGTCAGACGCTTAACCACCTGAGCCACCCAGGCACCCCTAGATCTCTGGAGTCTTACTTAACATCTCTCCAGGACTTTTTGGAGCTGTCCTATGATTGCTGCCTGCCTTGCTCTCCCCAATTACAGCTGCATCCACTCGCCTCCAAGAGTCTTCTGCACCATGCGCTTCTTCCTTCCCCCCTCCCCCACCTCCCGGAGTCCCTTGTCCTACTTTGTAGCCTGGAAATGTTCTTGAGGCAGTAAGGCTCACCTCATGTTTCCTGACTCAGGGACACTATCCTTTGATATCAGTTTCTGGAGAACTGATGTTTTCTTATATGTTGTCCTTCCCTCCTCCCCCCAGTTGTTTCAGGTGGACAGTTAACTATGCCTATAACTCCATCTTGGCTGAAAGCCATTGAAAATATACACCGTTGTGACTATTTTGTCAGTGTTATATATTTAACCAAGGTTTTCCTTATGGTTAGATGGACTGATTTACCACAGTGTATATGGCAGGCAGAGGGGAATGAACACTGGATTCCCAATTCCTTGCCTTGGCGCTTCTGCCATCCCCACCTCAGAGTGGAAGACTCTCAGACATATTCCTGACCCTGGTGGGGATGTGGGTTGTACCACTTTGCAGAGCACTCTGAACATACACTGTGGCACACGGTGCCCAACATGGCTGTCGAGGTATGGTGGTGAGGGGAGGGTCAGGCCTAGCTTTCACGTCCTACCTGATTTGGTGGGTTCATCTTCCTTGGTTAATTAGAGTGATGATTGGGTCTTGTTACTTAGGGCAGTGGTGGGACGGGACTCAGGGGGAGGAATAGTTCCTTGTTCTTCCTGGATGCCAATGAAATTATTTCAGGACAAGGAAGGTTACAGAGGGAGCAGATAGAGCCGTGTGTTGTTCATATGTGAGCTTTGTTTCTTCTTCTTGTGTCATCAGGTTGGTGTGCAAAACCTCATGCCTCACACTTCAGTGCTTTTCCTTGGTTTTAGCTTTGCCCACGTAGCAGCTGTCACCTCATTTCACAAGTCTGGTGTGAAGGTCCAGAGAGTAAATATTTTTGCCTTTGCAGGTCACTTAGTCTCTCTTAGTCATTAGTCACAACTCTGCTGTTGTGGCTCAACAGCAGCCACAGACAGTACATATTTGTTCTAATAAAACTTTATTTTAAAAAACAAGTGGGAAGGGCAGGAGTTGGCCTGTGAGCTGTAATGTGCCGACCGTGCCTCAGCTCAAGCCCTTACTTTGCTGAAATATTTAATATATTTTTGTGTGGTAAACCTATTATAATTAAGTCATTGCCAGTTCTACCTTGCTTAAAACACAGGTATCATCATGTTACTTAGCTGACTAAATAACCTCTGGCTCTCTGCAACATTCTCTGTAAAGGTCAGAGTCTCCAGAGCCTGACCCCTTTTATATTTCTGATCGTATCACCAGTGATTCCCCATTTGTTAGCTCATGCACTATTTGGCATATTTTCCTGCCCTGTAATAGTTCTGTAAGCCTTACCTTTTTCTGTAATGTTCTTTTCCTACATCAGATGTGTCTACTGAAACTGTCAGACTACTTTGGGAACTCGGTTTATATGCACCTTCTTTAAGGATTCCAGAGCCCCTGCAGGCAGTTTCTCCTTCCTTCATGCTGTTTGAACGCTCTTGTGGGGCTCCCTACCAATTTGCTCTTTGTCGGAAATGTGTGTGTGTGTCTTTCCTTCCTGTTGACACAGAATCCCTCAGCAGGTGAGAAATGTGCCCTCTTGTGACCTCCGTAGTATAGTGCAGAGCCTGACTCAGAGCAGAAAAGTGTCAAGTGTGTATTTGAAGGGGTGCATAGAGATCAATGTCTTGGGGGTGCCTTGCTCTGGGGACTTGTGTCATGGGCACAGCTCCTGGTTCCTCCTTGGGGCACTTGTGCAGGCCCCTGAGGAGGTGGGCTGTGGGCAACCTGCCTGTGTTGGGCCCACGCTCATGGGTCCAGGCTGCAGCAGGACCGAGGGGGGCAGGTGGCAGGCCTGGCTGACACCAGTCTCCACTGCTGCTGCCACTTCCTCAACGGCCTCTTCCTCTTTGGTTCCACAGAGCTGCGGTGCAACCCAGGGCAGTTTGCCTGTCGCAGTGGCGCCATCCAGTGCATCCCCCTCCCCTGGCAGTGTGACGGCTGGGTGACTTGTGAGGATGAGAGCGATGAAGCCGACTGTCCAGGTGAGTGTGTCAGGCAGGTGGATGCCTGTGGCCCCACCTCTCCATGACAGCTGCGTGATTGTGTTTCTGTGAAGGGTTGCTGGGGGGGGCGGGTGCAGATGGCGTCCACTGCAGCCTATGCTGTCTCCACTCACTGGAAGGTTATGTTGAGCTGATCCTCTCCCCTCTCTCTTTCTTGCCTTTTTAAAAAAATGTTTTTTAATTTTTTTTTCTAACATTTATTTGTTTTTGAGTGATGGAGACAGAACATGAATGGGGGATAGGCAGAGAGAGAGAAGGAGACAGAGAATCTGAAGCAGATTCCAGGCTCTGAGCTGTCAGCACAGAGCCCAATGTGGGGCTCGAACTCACAAAGCATGAGATCATGACCTGAGCTGATGGTGGACACCTAACTGACAGAGCCACCAAGGCGCCCCCCCCCAAAATATTTTAATGTTAATTTTGAGAGAAAGAGAGCGAGAAACAGCATAAATAGGGGAAGGGCAGAGAGAGGGAGACACAGAATTTGAAGCAGGCTCTAGGCTCTGAGCTGTCAGCACAGAACCTGATGCAAGGCTCGAACCCACGAACAGCAAGATCATGACCTGAGCCAAAGTCGGGTGCTTAACTGACTGAGCCATTTAGGGGCCCCTCTTTCTTTTGCTTTTTAAAAATAGATGCCCCGCATGGGCAGATCGCAGGACTTGCAAGATGGCAGGGTTGAGGTTGGGATGAGGCAAGAGGTGTGCCAAGGACGCCACATTTCAGAAGGCACTGCTGGGCCCGAAAGCAGTGCCCCTGAAGTGTGGTGCCCTCTTGCCTCCCCCATGCCTGGCTCTGGAGGTGGGTGCCTTTTGAGACCTGGCCTGAATCCTGAGGGTCATTTGGACTGGCCTTGGCTCTGCCAACCCATCCGGCTCACTCCGTCCCTAGTAATCTTTCACTCAGGGGTTTTCTCCTGATGGCGCATGGCTCCTGAAGATCTATGCAGATGCCACAGAAAGTCTAAATTGTTGGTTCTCC
This sequence comes from Suricata suricatta, assembly GCF_006229205.1. Lineage (NCBI taxonomy): Eukaryota > Metazoa > Chordata > Mammalia > Carnivora > Herpestidae > Suricata > Suricata suricatta. The sequence goes on along the minus strand of NC_043713.1, from coordinate 61,454,659 downwards.
ATTTGCTTTCTGTCCCAGCACCTTCAGGGAGTCTAACACAGCCATAAGTGATGGTGTTCTGTACATCTCTGGTTCTCTTGGGGGTGGGAGGTGGTAGTGTCTTCCATGTGCTCATAAGTGTGTATGTGGGGGAGACACACTTATGAGCACACATTTGTTTAAGACCCAGGTGGTACCGATAAAGCCCCTAAGAAGAGGCTATGTCTTATTTTAGCTTGAGAATCTTAGACCTAATAACTCTTTGGTCTGGTATTTAAATTTCTTGACAGTGTGGTTTGGTTCTATTTTGCCAACCTGATTTTATTGCTATGTTCCCTTTAGTGGCTCAGCTATTTGTGGGTAGCACTTAATGTGCCCACACCAAGAAGAATTTTCTAGCCACATGCTGCATTCATGCCTGCCCTTTTCTTGGGATTCTCTTGTTCTGTTTTCATGTGGACAAACCCTGCCTGTCCTTCAGGGCTTGGCACAGATGAAAACACAACAAAGCCAGCATCTCTGAGCCCTCTGGCTGGAGGTTGGCTTCTGCCAGCACCTGTTCCTTCCCTCTGACAGCATCTAGAACCCCACTGGTAATTCTATTTTTTTGGTAATTCTTTTTTAAATTTTTATTTATTTATTTTGAGAGAGAAAGAGTACATGTACTCACCCACATGAAAGCAGAGGAGAGGCAAAGAGAGAGGGAGAGAGAGAGTACCAGACAGACTCCATGCTCAGCGTGGAGCCCAGTGCAGGGCTTGATCTCACAGCTGTGAGATCATGACCTGAGCCAAGAGCAAGAGTTAGACGCTTAACCAACTGAGCCACCCAAGAGCCCCCAAACCACTGGTAATTCTCACCATTACCTGTACCCCATGCTTGATCTTTTTTTCTAGACCTCCCTGAGAACAGAAGACCTGTCCTCTTTCTAAGTATGACCTGGTCTAGAATGGAGATCCTTTTTAACATATGGTAAATAGAAGCAGTGTTGTAATCCCTGTAGGTCAGGAACTGAAGGAAAACCAAGTAGCTCCAACCAGGAAGATCTAGTAGGGTTATCAAATAGGTGATATTTGAGCTGGGACAGTTCTTTGAAGGGGGTTCGAAATAAGAAACAGAGGTGGTCTGGTCAGACTGAGTTTGCCTGAAAAGATGGCCATTTGAGGGCATTCCCCCCTACCTCCAGCCCCATCACCCCTTGAACCTGTTTATTGGATGTGCATGTCTGTAGTCAGGTGCTTGCCTTTCCCAGATGAATTTCAATGGTGGTAGCTGGGGCAGAAGCTTTTGGGGCAGCCCTATGTCTGGAGCCCACCTGCACCTTCCTTTGATCCCAGCCCAGAGAGCACGAACTACTCAGTGCTTGGGATGCTGAGGTTCCATGTTCAGTCAGCTGCTGAGGACCAGTGGTTATGACTGGGATCTTCCCCAGGTCTGACTTACAGGGTTAGACTTCATATCCAGCGCCCTAGAGAATACTGTGAACAAAGAACCAAATGATTATTCATTTGCTTTAAAGTGGAAGCACAACTAAATAAGTTTTGCAGAGGCACAGGAAATGCCCTGCTGTATGGATCCTGAAAACAGTGGTAGGCACTCTAGTTCATCTTGTTCATCTCTCCATCCACTGTGGACTTGATAGAGAGGCAAGGACTAGATTTGATTTCTCTTCTGGGTCACATGGTCTGGCACAGAGGGTCACAAGTCTGCTCAGCGCAGTGTTGATTTGAAGTTACATAGGTTGCCATATTTCTTCCCCAGAGAAGAGAAATAAAGTCTATCCCACAGGAGCCTGGAGCTCTGAGTGGATAGTGTGCTCCAGGCCCCAACCACTGAGGGCATGATGAGCACGGCAGTGCAGACTCATGGAAGCCTGACAGGGCCGGGGAGTGTTCGGGGAGAGGCAGGAGGGCTGAGGCACTGTCAAGCTCTAGGCTCGCTCCTGGCCTCCCCTTGGGTCTGGTACTGTGTCTGTCCCATGGCGTAGTACCATGCCATGATCCTATTTGTTCTTAAAGTTGGAATTCTGAAAAGTGAAAGTTATTAAAATATACAAAGAATAAAATAGTGCCGTTTCTCACTCTCCTAAATCAATAATTGCTGCAATTGTATAATATTTCTTTCTAGTTTATTTTTTTAATTAAATATTTTAAAAAATCATGAGTATGTGAAATCCTCATTAACATTCCCCCCCATCCAAAAAGAAGAAGAAAAATCTGTGTGTGGGGTGAGGGGAGTGTAGATGGGGTTAGCTGGTAACTACCTTTGCTGTGGCCTTCCTGTATATGGGGAGAGTTTAAGTAAACCTGCACAAAGCCTTAACCACGTTTGGTCAGGTTTTTGCAGGGTTCCTGAAGAGACCACACAAGATTATTTCATCATCCTGCCAAAAGCCTGCTAAAATTTTAGTGAAAGAGTATAAGAAACATAAAACCACAAGGACAATGAAAATGGAAAAAGATGTGACAGTAGATCAGTAGTTTCGGCATGTTTGGGGAAGATAGGAAACGGTAGTGTGCTGGAGATAGTCTGGGTATTCAATACATTGCCTGCATTTCAGGGGCTGCAAGGCTGGGGCCATCACATTCGGACCCCACTGCCAGCAGGCCCTGGATATCAACTGGCCCATGAGATCCCGCCATGAAGTTTGCAAAGTGGAAGGGAGGTGGGCTCCTCCTTCTGGCCGTGGTGTGGGCGCATGGGTGAGGAAGTGCAGGGTTTCCACATCTTCTCTGGCTGGCTGTCACAGGGCTGCAGAGCAACTGTGAAACTGGCAGAACTTTTCTGTCCTTTCCTGGCCTGCGGACAGCTTCCTGACTCTGGACTACAACTGCAGAGGTGAAAGGGAAGGTTAGAGGTGGCTCACTTTTATGCACACTGTGGCCTTTTCGGTTGTTCTGAAAGGACCTAATTCCCTGTATTAAACTCCTCTGTTTTTGAAACACCTAGCATGGTTTCTGTTCTTTTGACTGATTTGTATTTGATGTAAATGGGAACTAACATAAGGTGCATATAATTTTTAAATGGAGAAAAATATACAACTTTATTAAGAGACATTAAAGAAGATTTGAATAAATAGAAAGAGGATTTTCTGTGCTAGGAAGACTCACTGTGGTAAAGTGGCCTGTCGTTCCACTGATCTGTGGATTCAGTGCATCTCCAAAGGGGTTTTAGGGAATTTTGATAAGTCAGTTTTAAAATATTTGGAAGAATAAAGTCCTAATATTGTAGGACACTTTGATGAAGAGTAAGGTACAAACAGTTGCCTTATCAGTGTCGAGGCTGATGTCACCGTTGGCTCAGAGAAGCACAGACTGGCCAGAGCTACCAAACATATGCCCGAGAAATGGTATATGGCAGAGGTAGAGTTACATGTCACTGGGCAGAGGGAAGACTCCTCAGTGCATAGTGTGTGACACTGGGAAAGAGTGCATACCCCATGTGCAGAAAAATCAGTTTCAGATTAATTGAAGGACATCTTCTAGAACACAATCTAGGAGAATACCTTTATGACCTTGGTAGGAAAGGGTTTTTTGTTTTGTTTTTATTTTTAAGTCACAAAAAAATCAACTCTAAAGTAAAAATAACCAGTTTATTATATTAAAATTAAGGGCTTCCCTTTATCAAAAGGCACCTGTAAAGAATATGAACAGATAGGCCATGGAGTAGGAGTATATTTGCAAAATGCATAGCCCGTAAAGGGTTATATAGTCCACCACATTTAAGGTACTCCTACCCACGGGCAAAAGATGCACAGGCATGCCACAGAAAAAGTAAGAATAGTGGTTAAACATATAAAAAAAATACTCAGCCTCATTAGTATTCCAAGGCTACAGTGAGATTCCATTTTACAGCTACTTAGATTAGCAAAAATTAAGTTGTCTGTTGGCAAAGATTAGGATGTCTGACAAAACCAAGTGTTGGAGAGGATGTGAGTGGCCTGGGAATCGTAATCTGCTGCTGTTGAGGAGGATAAAATGATGGACCTGCTTTGGGAAACTAGCATTAACTTGCAAAGCCGAACGTTCTCGTATTCTGTGATCCATGATTTCCATTTGGGGGAACTCTAGAGAAATTCTGCAACACTCTTCCTACTAATAAACTTCTTGGAAACAATCCAAATGTCTTTATTCACACAATGGCGTATTACAGACCAACGACAGTGAGTGAAGAGTAAGTTCTTGCAGCAACATTGATGGATCTTAAAGACAGCCTGTAAGTGACAAAGGCAAGTTGCCAAAAAGTATATACAGCACAATAAAGACAAGCAAAGTGACCATTATCTTAAGTAGAGCTGCATATGTGTGTGGTAAACAAACAGAAAAAAGGCAAAATGGTAATACACAAAATTTGGGCTCCTGGTTCCTCCCTCATGGGGAGATAAAGGAATAAAACCAGGAGAAACGACCCTACAGCTCATGTTTGAGTTCTTACATAGGGCGAGGGTTGAGATGGGGGGCTCACAACTTTTTTTAGGCTTTATTTCTTAAGTATATGTTACATATATATGCTCTTTGGAACAAGTTAGATATTATATAGGCATCCCCCCGCCCCCAAGAAAATCCAGTAGGAAGAGAGTGAAAACTGACTTAGTGTGGCAGAGAAACTGTAGCCGTAAGCCTGCTTGAGAGAGAGACCATTAGGAAATGAGCCGGTTTGATGAGCACATGGCTGGTGGGCACGTGGTGGGCACGTGAGTTGGTGGTTGGTGGGATTCTCTTTCACCACCTGTCTCCCTTCTCACTCTGCATAGCTAGAGGACTCTCTTCTCCTAGCAGCAGACATGAATTTATTTTCTTCACCAACACTGCCGTGTATAGTAGCCAGGAGGCACATGTGGCTATTGAGCATTTGGAACGTGGCCATTTCGAATAAGGATGCACCAGAAGTATAAAGTACACATCGAATGTCAGACTCGGTACAACAGAAAAGTAGAACACCCCATTAATACTTTTTTATATTGATTATGTTCTGAAATGATTGTATTTTGAATATATTAGGTTAAATTATTAAAGTTAATTTCATCTCTTGATGAAATGTGGCTTCCATTATATGTCTATTGGACAGCACTTCAACTTAAAGTGAGAAAAATAGGAGACACCAGGCCCCACAGAGGGAAGTCATGGAGGTTGAAAACAGGAATTAAGATAAATTCTCTCTGGAGACAGAGGAGACCCTTAGCCACATTTTCTGCTTTGCTCTTCCAGTGCCAACAGGCAGGGGCTGTTTCCCCAGGCAAGGAATTGGAGGAGTCTTTCCTAGAGAAACTGGCACTTTATGGAAGAGGTAGAAGAGGTATGAACATAATAGAGGATTCCCATCTAAAAGGCTGACTCTCCCACTCTGCTCCCTACCTTGAAGCACACCTGAACCGCACTAGTTCTTATAGAGCTTCTGATAAGCTGGGCCACCTTCCTCTTCTTTTTTAATGTTTATTTGAGAGAGAGAGAGAGAGAGACCAAGATTAAAATTGAGCAGGGGAGGGGCAGAAAGAGAGGGAAAGAGAATCCCAAGCAGGCTCTTTACTATCAGCACAGAGCCCAATGTGGGGCTTGATCCCACAAACCATGAGATCATGACCTGATCTGATGATCAGGAATTGGATGCTTAACCAACTGAGCCACCCAGCGCCCCTAGACCACCTTCCTCTTAGACCTGAATGACAGCCAGTGCTTTCTGGAGTCTGGAAGAAAACATCCACTGTATGTTCACTGGACTCTGATCAAAAAGCATCCTGGACCAAAAGGGTCAGAATAAAGTGACCTCAGGTGGCTAACTCTGCTGTGTGAAAAACGGTGGTCAGATGTGGGGCTTCAGAACCAAGCTGCTAAGGCTGGAACCCTGCCCCCACCACTTACTGTATGTGGTCCTTGTGGTCAAGATGGGTTTTGAACTTCATTGTGCTCATCTATACATTGGGAAAAATAATAGTGCCTGCCTCATAGGGTTTTGGTGAGGCTTACATAACATGATACCTAGAAAATGCTTAGAGCAAAACATGACATATAATAACCTCTCATTATATATACAAAAGACTTAGGAATTTATGGAGAGAAAGCAAACTTTGAAAATATAGTCTGACATCTTGCAAAACAGCAGTCTAGGAAACTTCAAACCCTCATTCTCCTGCACACACATGAAGCAAGAAACTAGAGAATAGCTGAAATAATGTTACAGGAAGCTCTGGAAAACAGGTCTTCAGGAACACCTCATCAAGAAAAAGCCACATTGAAGTGGTAGGAAGTTTGGTGGCATTTTTACTCACTTTTGCACCCCCCACTCCCCACCTGGCACAGGAGATCTAAAGAAGGAACAGCCCAGCTCCAAATTCCCTGCCTCTACCAGGAATGAGCAGGGCAGACCTTACGTGCAACATTCTAGCTTGTCCGGGAGCTGAGGGACTGATGCTTATTTTCTCTGACAGGGGAGCTCAGATCTCAAGCTGTGAAAAGCTGTGGAAAATGGCCAGCAGTGCTTGTGAAAGCTGCCAGGAGACTCCAGAGCCGCAGATGCCTGGCCCAGGGACTAGGAGTAGAGGGATATATTAGAATATTTAGACCCCGAGGAGCTGGGTGACACTCTGTGAAATTAAGATCTTCGTTTTTTATTTTTAATGTTTATTTTTTAGGGTGAGACAGAGCATGAGCAAGGGAGGAGCAGAGAGACAGAATCTGAAGCAGGCTCCAGGCTCTGAGCTGTCAACACAGAGCCTAATGTGGGACTTGAGCCCACGAGACTTGAGATCATGACCTGAGCCGAAGTCAGATGCTTCACTGACTGAGCCACCCAGGCGCCCCAAAATTAAGACCTTTAAAAGCAGTCATGTATACTTAGGAATCAGGAAAAGTTCACACACAGGCTCAGGCAAGATGCGTGTGCAGAAAAAGCTTGAGAAGACCTTAAGCCTTCACTCCAGGCTGGTCGCAGGGCTCAGAACGAACCTTGCTAATTAGCAAAGGTTGTCTTCAACATAAAACCAGTCTGCAAAGACTGGGAAAAGGTGGCTGTTTATTCAGATGCCTAATTTTCAACAACAGTAAAATCACAAGGCAATCAAAGGAACAGGGAAACATGGCCCATTTAAAGGAATAAAATTAAGTGGTAGAAACTATCCTTTAAGAAACATGGGCATTGGACATACTAGACAAATGTTTTAAAACTCTTAAATATACTCAAAGAACTAAAGAAAAACAAAACTAAAGGAAATCAAGAAAATAATTTATGAACAATATGAGAATACCAACAAAGAGAAAAATTAAAAAGCAGACCAAACAAATACCGTAACTGAATTGAAAAATCCACTAAAGGGACAGTAGGCTTCACTGGTCAGAAGAAAGATTAAGTGAATTTACAGGATGTTTGAAATTATTGAGTCTCTGGAACAAAACAGACAAAGGTGAATAGAGCCTTGGGGATTTAGGAGATCACCCAAAAACAGCAGTATACACATTCTTTTCCTCAAGTGCACAGGTAACATTCTCCAGCATAGACCATATGTTAGGCTATAAAACTAGTCAGTAAGTTAAAAAAATTTTTTAATGTTTATGTTTGAGAGAGACAGAGTGAAGAGCAGAGGAGGAGCATAGAGAGAGGGAGACACAGAATCCGAAGCAGACTCTAGGCTCTGAGGTGTCCACATAACCCGATGCTGGGCTTGAACCCATAAACCGTGAGATCATGACCCGAGCTGAAGTCAGATGCTTACCTGACTGAGTCACCCAGACGCCCCACAGAAGACTGAAATTATACAAAATGTATTTTCTAATCACAATGGAATGAAACTGGAAATGAACAGTAGGAGGAAATGGGAAAATTCACAAATACAAGGAATTCAACAACACACTCTTAACATCAAGAAGAAATCACAAAGGAAACTAGAACATATCTTAAGAAAAACGAAAATGAAAACACTGCATACCAAAACTAATGAGATACAATGAAAACAGTGCTAGAAGGCTATAAATGTTACATTAAAAAAAGAGAGACGCCTAAGTGGCTCAGTTGGTTGAGAGTCCAAATCGTGATTTTGGCTCAGGTTAGGATCTCGGGGTCATGGGATTGAGCCCCATGTTGTTCTCCATGCTGAGCGTGGAGCCTCTTAAGATACTCCCCTGCCCCCACTGCTCTCATGTGCTCTCTTTCTCTAAAATAAATAAAGATAAAAAAAAAAGATCTCAAATCAGCAACCTGACTCTTCATCTTAAGGAACTACAAAAAGAAGAATGAACTAAACCCAAAGCCAAGAGAAGGAAGAAAAAAAGGTTAGAACAGAGATAAATTAGAAAACAGAAAAATCAGTGAATCCAAAGATAACAAAATTGAAAGACCTTTAGTGAGAATGACTGAAATGAGAACACCCAAATAACTAAAAGAAGAAATAAAAGTTGGGACACTATTACCAAATTTAAAAAATTAGAGTATCCGGGGAATTCATATGCCAACAAATTGGATGATCTAGGATCCATCCTAGATTGGATGAAATGGAAGATTCCTGGAAAAAGCTTCCAGAAGAAAATTACAGACTGATATTCCATGAACAGTGATGCAAAGTACTAGTAAACAAAATTTAACAGCACATTAAAAGAGTTACATACTATGACCAAATGGATTTACTCTTGGAATGCAAGGATGGTTCAACAAACGAAGCAACCAATATAATATACTACTGCACTAACAGAATGTGGGTGAAATAACTACATGTTCATCTCAACTCAGAAAAAGTACTTGGCAAAATTAACCATTCTTTTATGATACAAACAAGCTAGGAATAGAAAGAAACTACCTAAAAATAATAAAGACCATAGATGACACACCCACAGGTGACATCATACTCAGTAGTAAAGACTGAAAGCTTTTCCTCAGAAAGGACAAGGACTTCATCACTTCAACATGGTGTTGGAAATTAATGCTAGCTGGAGCAATTAGACAAGAAAATAAAAGCATCAGAATTGGAAAGGAAGAAGTAAGATTATCCTGATCACAGATGGCATGATTTTACACACACACATGTGCGTGCACACACACACACACACACACACACACACACACACACACTGTTAGAACTAATAAAATAATTCAGTAAAGTTTAACAATACAAAATCACAAAAATCATCTGTGCTTCTATACACTAACAATGAACAAACCAAAAAGGAATAAGGAAATGGTTCCATTTACAATAGCTTCAAAAAGAATAAAACTGCTTGGGAATAAATTTAACTAAGGAGGTGAAAGACTAGTTTACTGAAACTCTAAAACATTGCTGAAAGAAGTTAAAGAGGATACAAATAAATGGAAAGGCATCCCATGTTTGCAGACTGGAAGGTTTAAGAAGCTGTCAATGCTACCCAAGCAATCTACAGACTTAGTACAAGCCCTATCAAAATGCCAACAACCTTTTTTGCCAAAATAGGAAATTCCATCTTAAAACTCATATAAAATCTGAAAGGACCCCAAATAGACAAAACATTCTTAGAAAGAACAAAGTTGGATATCTCACACTTCTGATTTTAAAACTTGGCTACAAAGCTACAGTAATCAAGACGGTGTGGTACTGTCATAAAGACAGATATATAGGCCAATGGAATAGAATAGAGAACCCAGAAATGGTCAAATTATTTTCCACAAAGGTGGAGTGAGGGGAAGAGCAGTATTTTCCATAAATGGAACTGGGAAAACCTGACAACCACATGCAAAAGAACCTTCACTTAACACTGTACAAAAATTAATCAACAATAGATCAAAGATGTAAGTATAAGAGCTGAGACTATAAAACAGAAGAAAACATAGGAGAAAAGCTTCATCACATTGGATTTGGTGATGATTTCTTACATGTGACATCTAAAACATGGACAGCAAAGGAAAAATATAAATTGGGTTACATCAGAATTTAAAACTGTGCATAAAGGAAACAACAAAGTGAAAAGGTAGCCTATGGATGAGGGGAAAATATTTGCAAATCATATATCTGTTGAAGGGCTAATATTCAGAATACATGTAAAATCTCCAACTCAGCAACAAAACCTCTGACTAAAAAATGGGCACAGGGCTTGGCATTTCTCCAAAGAAGACATAAACATTGGCCAAAGAATGCTTGAAAACATGTTCAGTGTCATTAATCACTAGGAAAGTGCAACTCCACATCAGGATGGCAGCTATCAAAACAAATGCTGGTGAGGATGAGGTGGGGATGTGAAGACATTGGTGGGACATTGAGAAATTGGAATGTTTGCGCACAGTCCCTGTGGAAAATAATATTGTGGTTCCTCAAAAAATTACATATAGGACTACCATAGGACCCAGTAATCCACTTCTGCATATAAACTCAATTGAAAGCAGGGTCTATAACTTATGTCCTTAAAAATGGTTAAACATTTTTTAAAATTTTTGTTTTTGGGGGGCACTTGTGGAGAGAAGCACTGGGTGTTATATGGAAACCAATTTGATAATAAACTATTAAAAAATCAATAAAGTTTATTTTTGAGAGAGTGAGTGGGGGAGGGGTGAAGAAAGAGAATGTCAAGAGAGATGTTGGGCTCAAACTCATCAACCATGAGATCATGACCTCAGCTGAAACCAAGAGTTCGACACTTAACTGACTGAGCCACCCAAGTGCCTATATTTTATTTTATTTTGAGAGAGAGCATGAGTGGGGTAGGGGCAGAGAGAGAGGGAAAGAGAATTCCAAGCAAGCTCTGCACTGTCAGTGCAGAGCCTGACATGGGGTTCAAACTTATGAACCATGAGATCATGACCTGAGCCGAAATCAAGAGTCAGATGCTTCACTTAACTGTGCCACCCAGGCACCCCCCCAAAAAGGTTAAATTTTTATATGTTTTACCACGATTAAAACTATGTACATATATACATGTACACAGATGATGTTTTCTAAACATGAACAGAATGCTGTGAAAAGGAACAATTGAGGAAGAACGAGTTCTTAGCTATTAAAAAATGAGTCCAGAAAATCCACTATCTGATTAACAAGAGTTCTTTTATTTATTTATTTATCTTTTTTTAATTAAGATGTTTTTTAATGTTTATTCTTGAGGGGGAGAGAGTGTGCGTTGGGTAGGGGCAAAGAGTGAGGGAGACACAGAATCTGAAGCAGGTTCTAAGCTCTGAGATCCAAGCTGTCAGCACAGAGCACGTCGTGGGGCTTGATCCCACGAGCGTGAGATCATGACCTGAGCCTAAGTCAGATAGATGCCTAACCGACTGAGTTACCCAGGTGCCCCTGATTAATGACAGTTCTTTAAAAAAAAAATTTTATGTTAATTTTTTTTGAGAGAGAGAGTGTGAGTGGGGGAGAGGCAGAGAGAGAGGGAAACACAGAATCTGAAGCAGGCTCCAGGCTCCAGTCTGTTAGCACAGAGGTCAACACGGGGTTTGAACCCACAAACCATGAGATCATGACCTGAGCCAACGTCAGACGCTTAACCAACTGAGCCACCCAGGCATTCCTAAGAGTTGTTTTTTTTGTTGTTGTTGTTTTTTTTTAGAAAACAGAAAAAATACAGGAGCAGACGGAATAGTAAAGACGTCATAGAGCTTTGGAGTTAGGAGGGCACAAAAATTTTTTTAAAAACTTAGACAAGAAACCTTGTGTAATTGCAGTGTGTCAGGAATACAGTGAACACAACGTCCAAGGAGAGAGAGCACAAGTCGTGGTGAAAAGATCAGGAATCAGAATAGCATGAGATGTGTCTACGGCAGTATCACCCTGACTGCGCCCGATCTTGTCTAATCTCGGAAACTAAGCAGGGTCGGGCCTGGTTGGTACTTGGATGGGAGAATAGCATAAGATGTTCAGCAGCAGCACCTGGGTGAGGAAACTGAGGCAAGGCCACTTGGATCCAAAGAGGAGCTGATTTTAATGGCCTAAATCAAAAATTTCATTCTTGCTTGATTAATGTTATTTATACACACAATCTGAATATTCAAATAGTTCTATAAGACTTTTTATTTAAAAATAGCAGCCCCAGGGGTGCCTGGGTGACTGAGTCGGTTGAACGTCTGACTTTGCCTCAGGTCATGATCACACAGTTTGTGAGTTCAAGCCCCTGTTGGGCTCTGTGCTGACAGTTCAGAGACTGGAGCCTGCTTCGGATTCTGTGTCACCTTCTCTCTCCGCCCCTCCTCCGCTCATGCTGTGTCTCTTGCTGTCTCTCAAAAATAAATAAATGTTAGGAAAAAAGTTTTTTTAATAATAAAAAAATAACACCCCTCATGCTCCCCTTCTCCGTTTCCTACTTCTCAGAAGCAAATATATGAGCTTACTTGAGCTGTTGATTTCACTTGGTGTTTATCTGTGTCTCTAAAATGTCCATGGCTTTAGGCATTCCCTGTTGATCTACCCTGAACAAGGTGATTGACTCTTTACTCTTCATCTCCTCACTCCCAGAGTTCTTGCTCCCTGTTGATTCTACTCTTGGCTGGGCATAGAGGATAATTCCATTTCCTCTTGCTGGTGAAACATTTTATTTTTACCCCAGCGTTGAACATTGTCCTCATCATCTTTTTGTTTTGATAACTTAATTGATAGTAATTCACTTAGCACAGAATTGGCCCATTAAATATGGTTTCCGGTAGTTTTTAGAATATTGGAGTTGTGCAACCATCAACCCCAATTGTAGAACATTTTTGTCACCCCCAAATAAAACCCTGTACCCATCAGCAGGCACTCTCCAATTTCTCTGAAGCCTTATTAGCCCCTGGCAACCACTTACTTACTTTCTGTCTGTATGGATTTGACTCTTCTGCACATTATATAGAAATAGAGTCATACAATGTGAGATATTTTGTGTCTGACTTCTTTCACTTGGTATAATGTTTTCAAGGTCCATCCATGTAGTTTTCTTTTTGTTTTAACTTTTTGAATTTTTATTTTTTATTTTTTTGGGAGAGAGTACGTGTGAACAGGGGAGGTATGGGGAGAGAGAGAGGGAGGGGGAGAGAGAGACAGAGAGAGAGAGAATGTATCCCAACCAGACTTCACACCCAGCACAGAGCCCAATGCAGGGCTTGATCCTATGACTGTGAGATAATGACCTAAGCCTAAATCAAGAGTTGGATGCTTAACTGACTGAGTCCCCCAGGTACCTCTTGTCTTACCCTATAATAAAACTATAGGTGGGGACACCTAGGTGGCTCAGACGGATAAGCATCTGACTTCAGCTCAGGTCATGATCTCACGTTTTGAGAGTCTGAGCCCCACATCAAGCTCTCTGCTGTCAGCACAGAGCCTGCTGCAGATCCTCTGTCCCCCTCTCTCTCTGCCCTTCCCCGAGTCACATTTTCTCTCAAATATATGTACTTAAAGGAAATGTTTTATATGTCTTATGGTAGTCCTTCAATTTTTAACATCTTTATTAATAAAATTTATATACCATAAAATTCATCACCTTTAAAGTCTTTTTTTTTTAATTTTTAAAGTCTTAATTTTTTATTTATTTTGATGGAGAGAGAGAAAGAAAGAGGCAGAGAGAGAGAGAGAGGGAGAGAGAATCCCAAACAGGCTCTGCGCCATAAGCACAGAGCCTGATGTGGTGCTCAAACTCACAAACTGCAAGATCATGACCTGAGCCAAAATCAAGAATCAGCTGCTTTACTGACTGTGCCACCCAGGTACCCCCAAATTTATCACTTCTAAAAGTATACAAGTCAGGTGCCTGGGTGGTGCAGTCGGTTAGGTGTCTGACGCTTGATCTTGGCTCAGGTCATAATCTCACAGTTCATGAGTTAGAGCCCAGTGTCTGACTCTGCACTGATGGATCCCTGTTTGGGATTCTGTCTCTCCTTCTCTCTGCCCCTCTTGTGTGGGTGCATGCGTGAGTGTTCTTTCTCCCTTTCCCTGTCTCTCTCTCTCTCAAAATAAATAAAAAATAAAAGCATACAAGTCAGCTATTTTTGTAAAATTTACAGAGTTCTGCAACTATCGCCACAGTGAGTTTTAGAACATTTCCATGGTCCCCACACGATCCCCATATCCATCTATAGTTACTCCTTGTACCCTCCTTCAGTCCCTGGCAACCACTAATTTATTTTTCTGTGTCTTATAGACTTGCTTTTCTGGACATTTCCTATAAGGTGAATCATACCATTTGTGTTCTAGCTTCTTCCACTTGGCATTACGTTTTTGAGGTTCATCCATTTGCAGCCTGTGTCAGTAGTTCCTTTTTCTCACCAAATTTTCCATTCTGTGAGTAATGCTACATTTTGTTTATCTATTCACTATTTGATGAGCATTGGAGTTGTTACCACTTTGTGAATAAAGCTGCTGTGAACATCAGTGTGCACGTTTTTGAGGGGACATATGCTTTCATTTCTTTTGGACAAATACATAGGAATGGGATTTCTGGGTCATATTTTAAATTTATGTTTAACTCTGTAAGAAATGGCCAAATTGTTTCCCAAAGTGGCTATAGATTTACATTTTTAAAAAGTCCTTAGCAGAACAGATCTCTTTCCTGATTTCCCTTCAGTTGTAGATCTGTCATGTTATTTTGCTAGAGAGATGTTGGAATCTTCTCTCCCAGAGCCCCCTGACTTCACCTGTCTGGCTTCGTGCTGTCAAAACCTGCTGCCCACTTTCCCAGCTGTCCTCTCGGGTCTTCCCTTCACCATCAGCATGGAAAATCCGTAGGTTTCTCCCTCATGTCTGTCTGTCTATCTGTCTGTCTGCCTATCTGCCTGTCTGCCTGCCTGCCTGTCTTTCACATTAGATCCTGTTTTTTTTTTGGTTTCCTGTTTTGGTTTATTCTCTCATTTAAGTAATATAGTGCCTTCTTTAAAAACTTCAGAAAAGGAACACAGAAGACAAAAGTTTTTGATTCCTTGCTTGCATGCCTGAAAACGCCTTTATTTTACCCTCATACATGATAGATTTCTCTGGATTTAGAATTACCAGGGCCCCTGGGTGGCTCAGTCCATTAAGCCTCCGACTCTTGATCTCAGCTCAGGTCTTGATCTCAGTCAGGGTCCTGAGTTCAAGCCCCACATTTGGGCTCCTCACTGGGCATGGAGCCTCCTTAAAAAAACAGGTAACTTTCCCTTACAATTTTGAAGATCTTACTCCATTTTTATAAGCTTTCAACATTGCTGATGGCCATAATTCTGGTCCTTTAAATGAAACCTGTTTTCTGGAAATTTTGAGTATCTTTTGGTATAATGCGCTGGCCACTCAGTAGATGTTTTCATTTTAGAAACTCATGTCTCTTTGTTTAGGTAAAAAAAAACACTAGTTTTTTCTCTTCCGTTTACCTACTCTCTTTCTAGAACTGTTATTGGAAATTGGAGCTCATGGACTGATCTTTGATTTTTTTTTTCAAGTCTCTCGAATTTTCCATCTCTTTGTCTTTTTGTCTTAGGAAGCTTCTACTTGCACCATATCTTTTAACAGGTTTCAATTTTTGCCATCATGTTTGCAATTCTAGAAGAGTTTCTTCTTTAGTTGTGGGGTTGATGTTGTCTCTATGTTCCTTTTTAATTGTCTCCCAGGGGCCCTTGGGTGGCTCAGTTGGTTAAGCATTCGACTTTGATTCAGGTCATAATCTCATGGTTCGTGAGTTCAAGCCCTGCATTAGGCTGTCTGTGGTCAGTATGGAGCCTGCTTCAGGTCCTTTGTCCCACTCACTCGCTTGCTCACTCTTTCAAAAATAAACATTTCAAAAAAATTTTAATAGCATCCCATTCTTGTTTTGTGGAAACTATATAGTTTCTCATTTTGAGTACATTAATGACATGTTGTTGTTTAACCATTCCATATGCATTTCTTCTGTGTTATTTCCTTTATAGTTTGGTGTCTGACTTTGATTTGAAGACTCTCCTCAGAGATCAGCAGTCCCTGCCTATCTGCTGTGTGTGGCAGAGAGACTGGAAGTTCTGTGTTCTTGGGCCTAACTGGACAGTGGACCAGCTGGACTGTTTCATTGGGGGTCTCCTCCCTTTTGGGACCTTTGTCTTGAGCTGGCCAGATTTTTCCATAGAGGAATGTTCCAATCTGCCTAGAAGCTGGGATTCTGGGAGTTTAGTGAAGGAAGAGGGGCTAGGAGTCTGGCCTCCCCATCTAAGTACAGAACCCTGACGTTCCCAAGAGACCACCTGTTTGACCTTCTCATCAGTAAATCACCCATCTACTGCTGGGGTGAGAGAGGGGCAGGGTTGCCTGAGCACACCAAGTATTGGTGATGAGATCTGGGTGTGTCAGCTGCTTCTCCCCCTGACTTTTAATATGAGAAATTTTAGGTCTGTATAAAAGGTGCATGAGTAGTACAGTGAATGCTCATATTGCCTTTACCTGCATTCACCAACCCATGGATGTTTGCTACAGCTGTTTTCTCTACACGTTTTTTTCTAAACCCTTTGAGAGTGTATTAGTGACATCATGACATTTTACCCCTAAATGCATCATCTGTCTTCCAAGAATGAGAACGATCCTGTAACCACGATGCACTTTGCACATGCAAGAAACTTGGCAATACCCTTATTTTATAAACAGTTCCTGTTGAAGTTTTCTTGTTATCCCCCCAAATACCTTTTACAGGCTTTTTTTCCTTTAAATTCAGGATTTATTCAAAGGTTACGTATTGCATTTTCTTTGCTTTACCTTTTAATCATGAAGTGTCCCCAGCCTTTTTTTTTAAATATTATTTTTGATCTAACATGGCACTAACCTATTTGAAGAGTCCAAACCAGTTGTCTTATAGAATTTCCTTCAGTATGGACTTGTCTGTTTTCTCATGATTAGATTCAGGTGAGACTTTTTTTTAAGCAAGTCATAAAGTGTCCCATTAGGGCACATGAGGTCAGTTTGTGCTATTATTGGTGATGTTAAGTTTGATCACTTAATTAAGGTAATGTCTGCCAAATTTCATTACAGTAAATATTTTACCCCCTTTTGTAATGAAAAGTCATGTATGAGTAAGTAATGAGTAATCTGCAGAGTGGTATTTTAAGTGTTGTCCAACAATTATACACTCAGTTGTTTTAGCTAATATCAATGATTCTTGCCTGAATCCAGTGATTTTGTAATTCTACCATACGCACTTCACTTAATAAATTATTTTATAAAGATCTTTCCTGTTTCCTGGCACTACAAAATGTTCTAGGTTCATCTTTTGGCTTTCCTGTCCCCAGACCTGGACTCAAGCATTTCTCTAAAGAGCCCTGTTCTTTCAGTGAGGAATGGTATTGAGAAACCAAGATCTGAGTGTTAGCTGTGCTCGTAGTTATTTGGGCATTATAGCTTCTAGGCACTTCTTTCAGCGGATGAAGTGGGAAAACTTTTGTTAATAATAAGCTCATATTTACTGACACTTCTAATTCTAATCTATACTAAAGTTCTTCCTTTCCGCCTCCCATCTCATATTTTTAATTTCCTTTTTCCCCAGGGCAAGAACTTTGGTTCCCAGCACACTTTCTATGTATATCCATTTGGTCAGTCCTAAAATACTTGTAGTTTTAGAATTACTACTCCTATACCACTACCAAGAACATACCTACTAAGTAAATTCGAGGATTTCTTTATAGTTCTTTATGTTATTAGACTGTTTCCCACTGATGGGGTATCATCAATTCTCAAGTCAAAAGTCATTAGTATTCATTCCTTTTTTTTTCTTTTGGGTAATTATGTTAACATTTCATCTTGTTTATATTCAGTTTTAGAACTTTGCCTCCTCATCTTGTTGATTTAGTTTATTTTTTATTTTTTGTATTGAGATATAATTCATGTACCATAAAATTTGCCTCTTTAAAGTATACAATTTCAAAAAAAAAGTATACAATTTCATGTTTATTAGTATAGTCACAAGGTTTTGTAACTAATTCATTTTTAGAATATGTAAAACATAAACAAGATTCAGAACTCATAACTATATATAAACATATTTAAAAGTTCTCAACAGGGGCATCTGGCTGGCTCAGTCGGTAGAGCATGCAACTTTTGATCTTGGGGTTATGAGTTTAAGCTCCATGTTGGGCATAGAGCCTATAAAAATAAATACATATATGCACACATACATTTTTTTAAAATTCTCTTTCCTTTTCCCTTTGCCCTGCTGTTCCCACTCACATCCTATAGGTAAGTAATTTGATTAGTTTCTGGCTTATCTTTCTTGAGTTTGCTTTGGTTTTGTTTTACAAAAATAAGCAAATATATGTATAGTTTACTTCCTCTTATTTATTTTTCTTTGCCTTTCTTAAATAAATATCTTACTGTGTATACTCTTAATGGTGTGATTTTTTTTCTTTTTAAATATTTTCATTTTTTAAATTTAATTAATTTATCTTTTAATATTTTAAATTTATTTCTTGTTTCACTTACATCCGAGTTAGTTAACATTATGGTACAACAGTGATTTCAGGAGTAGATTCCTTAATGCCCCTTACCATTTAGCCCATCCCCCCTCCCATACCCCCTCCAGCAACCCTCTGTTGGTTCTCTATATTTAAGAGTCTTTTATGTTTTGTCCCCCTCCCTGTTTTTATATTATTTTTGCTTCCCTTCCCTTATGTCCATCTGTTTTGTGTCTTAAATTCCTTATATCAGTGAAGTCGTATGATACTTGTCTTTCTCTGACTGACTAAATATTTTTAATGTTAATTTATGGGGGAGGGAGGCAGAGAGAGAGGGCAACAGCAAAGCAGGCTTTTCACTGACAGGAGACAGCCTGATGCGGGGCTTGAGCTCATGAACAGTGCGATCAAGACCTGAGCTGAGTTGGGTGCTTAATCGACTAAACCACCCAGGTGCCCCTCTTTTTTAATTGAACAAAATACCCATAAAAGTCACTATATTAATTCATAAAGATCCTTTTCATTCTTTTTTACAGTTATACTGCACACCATCTTCGAGACATACCATACTTTATTTAGCCTCCTACATAGTCCTATATATGGGCCTTCAGGTTGTTCTTGTTAGTTTATGATTAAAGAAATATAATGCCACAATAAATAACCTTGGACATATGTCCCACCGCTCTTTCAAATTGTTGAAGGTGTATCTTCACTGTAAATTCTTAAATATAGGATTATTGAGTCATAGGGTCAATGTGTATGTATCTGGCTAAATATTGCCAGATTCCTTACTTTTTGTTCTTTTTAAAACTTTTTAAATTGAAGTGTAGTTGACATGATATTATAGATGCCTTAGTTTTCTAGTTGCCCACCTGTTGGCTTAGGCTTTAGCTTTCTGGGCTCAAATAAGTTGAGTGATTTGCTTCTAAAAATACACACAAAAAAAACCCCAAAAAACAGTTTCGAGACTGACAAACGCTAATAAACTGGATAGGATCTTTTGCAACAGGCATAAACTGAGATCATCCCCAGACAAATTACAATGTATGGTCACCTTTTTAAGCTAATTATTACTTCTCTTTTCCAGTTTTTACAGCTTTGCTATCTTCTTTCCTTTTCTGTTTGTCCTTATGACTATGCCTTTTTAAAAATTCCATTACTGTTGTTTTAATGAGTTTCAGGGGAGACTAGAGGTGAATGAATATGTTCATATAGTTGGATATCTCTAGAAGCTTCAAAAATGTTATTAGCCTGAGATTTTTACATCCAGATGAACTGATCATGCATGAGAATGGAATAAAGACATTTTCAGATATGGAAAGATTCAGAAAAGATGCCCTGCCCTTTCTTAGGAAGATATGTCTTGTAAAAGGAGGGGGTAAAGTAGGAAAAAAGGTGGCCTGGGGGTCAGGAAAGAGGGTCCAGTACAGGAGGAGAGCAAATGGACCCCCAGGATCACAGCCATGACCCAGCCCATAGAGCAGCCCACTCAGACTGGTGATCGTCAGTAGGGAATAGAGGCGGGGCTTCCCAGGGAACAGTGGAACCAGGAGATTCTGATGTTTTGAGTGTTTAATTTTTTTTATTGCTAGCTTTTGTTATTTGCTATAGCAACTGGAAAGAATAGCAGTAGATATGCCAAAAAAACTAAGCAAATTTAAAAATTAATGCAAACAGAGCACCTGGGTGGCTCAGTCAGTTAAGTGTCTACTCTTGATTTTGGCTCAAGTCATAATCTCACATTCGTGAGATCGAGCCCCAAGTTTGGCTCTGTGCTAGGCATGGAGCCTGCTTAGGATTCTCTCTCTCCCGCTCCCTCTCTCCCTCCCCTACTTGCACATGCCCTTGCACTCTCTCAAAATAAAATAAAATAAAATAACAAAATAAGCAAATACTAACTCCAGGACAAGAAGAAAGTTGTAGAGAAATGAAATACCTAGTATGCTTTTTGGCTGACAGGTGAAGAATACTTCCATTATTCCACTAACTTTAATTATGAAATTGATTTTACTTTGTTGGAGAGGTGGCTAAGTGTGTATATGAGCTAACCCTGTACCTGTCCTAATATTAAGTCAATGGATAACATTCAAAATTGATAAAACTGGAATAGCTGGGTATACCTATTACTTAGAAATATAGACCTAAATATCTAAAGAAATGAGTAAAAGAGATGTCTTTAGGAAATGGGATTAGGAGCAAGGGACTGGGAGGAGAGGCATATCTTGGTGATAGACAGACATAAGATTAAGACGTTGGGTGAGGATTCCTACCAGATCCTTCTGCTTCTGCCATCTCTGTGCTGGCAGTTGAGACCCACGGCCACATCTTGAGTGTGTCATAGGACTGTCTGATGGCCTTAGCTTCTGTCACCAACCTTAATGGAAGGCAAGGCATTTTTTCTGTGAACTTGTGCCTGAGACATTTGTGGACCCTTGAAATGGGGGAGGCAGATTTTGAACTTGGAACTGACAGGGCTGTATTTTTGCAGTTATTCTCTGTGTTGAGGTTTTTTTGTTTTTTTGTTTTGGTTTTTTTGTTTTTTTGTCCACATAGGTACAAAATGAGAAAACATAAGTCCTCATTTGGTATTTAAAAAATTCAAAAATTCTTTCTTATATTTATTTTTGAGAGAGATAGAGTACATGTGTGGGAAAGGCAGAGAAAGAGGGAGACACAGAATCCAAAGCAGGCTCAAGGCTCTGAGCTGTCAGCACAGAGCCTGACATGGGGCTCAAACCCATGAATCACGAAATCATCACCTGAACCAAAGCCAGATGCTTAACCAGCTGAGCCACCCAGGTGCCCCTCATTTGGTATTTCAAAAGCATAAGTCTCAAAACCTTAATAGAATGGAGACAAAGATGGTGGTCCTGGGGCTTGCACAACTAGCAAACCTTTAGCCTTGGGGAGATTATTAATAAGCTCTGTGACCCTGGTTGGGAGGGGAAAAGAATTAATGTAAAGAGTATACGACATATGGAAATGCCATTCAAAATTTTATATTTTTCAGACTCTCTGATGTTAGAAATCCACTTTTAGTAAGCAAGTATTATTGACCTACCTATATCTCATCTTTTACCATGATTCTAATCCTGTTTTGGTATAAAGAAAGAAAATGACATGCCTTGGAATGTCCACTTGGGCACTAAAGAAGCTCCAATCTGTCCAGCCCTTTATTTGGAAAGGTTACAAGCTCATCAAGACCCTAATGCCACATTTGGACAAGTTATGTGTTCCTAGAAACACAATTAGAATCACTCGTATTTTGTCCTCTATTTACAAACAACAAACACTTGGAAGCAAGCATTGCCATTGCTTGCCCTGACTCAGTTTCCTTGTTGGACTCGAGGCTCTCCTGTGGCTCCCTGAGGTCTCTCTGTGAGGCTTGTGCTGGGAAAGCAGAAAACTTAGCATGCCCAGTGTAGCAAGAAGGGCTGCCCTGAGCCCCCCGGGGGCACACAGGGCTGTACTGCTTGGGAAGATGAGCAGAGACAGGCCTCTGGTGGCCAGTGGCTGGGCTGTGAGGTGGGAGGAGGCTCAGGTCCTGTGGACATGGAGGAAGAAGAGGGCTCACATCTCCCCTCTGCTTTCTACTTCTGCTGGGAAGCAAGTCTCATAACACTTCTGAGCCTACTTTCCCATCTGTAAGAAATTTCCCTCGGCTTTTCTAGTACCAGGTCAACCATGTTGGCTCCTCCTTGCTTCATGTCTCCTTCCATGCACTCCCATTCCATCTTTGGTGGCCAGAGCTGTTCTGAAGTCTTGACGAGGACACATGAAGAGAGCAGAGCACAGATGGCAGCTTGTGGTGCAGAGAGTACCCTTTTCAAGATGGCAGGCCAGGCTGGGGGCTGGGGGCTGGGGTACACACTCAGACTCTCCATTCCCAGTCACAGGGCATGAGTATACCCATGGCCAGTTGCTAGATCGAAGAGAAGACAGGCAGAGGGTGTGACTTCTCATTAAATAGGGACAGGATCATCTGCTGTTTTGCTCACTGCTGGATTCCGCATGCCTAGGAGAATGCCCGGCACACTGAGATGGAAGAGAAGTGGGAGGGAGAGGGAAAGTTGCCTTGGGTTGTCTGCATCCTGAAACTGGTTCTTGGAGCTGACTGCACGTCTATCAGCTCGTACCTGCCAACTGGCCCCAAGGAGGAACGCTGTCTGTGGGTTGCAGAAGGCAATCTGTGTTGTCAGAGGTCATCCTAAGAGGTCTATAAGGATGTTACTCCAGTGAGCTCTATCTCCTCCTCAGCCGCACCCATTTCCTGCTTCTCTTGGCCCCCAGGACAGTGGGAAGTCCCTTATCTGTGCCGGTGGGTTCCCATGGTGGCACTGAATAAGAGGGTATGGGTGATTGGCTGTGAAGAGAAATAATAGAAAAGAGAAGGGCTCAGAATTGCCACCTGAGCAGGAGAAGCCTGTTCAGTGCAAAGTGGCTTTCCCCATCACCACTTGGCTTTCTGGGGACTTCCCTGCGTGTGCTTTGCCTGTTGCCCCACACCCACTCCACAGTCAACCAGCATCCAGGCCCCAGCAGTGCACTCTGTTACCCTTTCTTTCTCTCCCCGCCCTGTGCCCCAGATTCATGTGTCTTTCTGTGAGCACTTTGGCCTCTCTTGTACTGGGTGCTGCTGTGCTGGGTCTGGGGCAGAAGCCAAGACACAAAGTGGAATCGCAGGTCTTGCTCATCGGAGCAGACAGGGAGACGTGTGATCCAGGTGTAGGGAAACGTGCATTCACCACACCCACACTTGTCCTCAAGCTTGTCCCAGACGTGTTTGCCTTTGGCCTTTGCCTGGGCTGTGCCCTCTGCTAGGAAGCCCTTCTGTTCCCTTCTGTCCTTATCTCCGGTCCTCCAGCCTCCAGAAGCCCAGTGTGGTTCTCCCCACTCTTGTGCCTGCCTCCCAGGGAGTGATTTGTAATCTGATGGCTCCTGATCCCCATCACATGCCTGGGAAGGGAAACACTTGTACTTATATTTAGTGGGAAAGGAACCAGAGCTGCTAGGGCTCATGACTTACCCAGGGACTCAGAAGGAAATGAGGAGGAGCACACACAGAGACTGGTACCGGTGGTTCTGTGCAGCCCTTTGTAGGGCAATGAAAATATGCAAACAGCCTCAACTTTGAACCAGAGGGGATTATAATAATTAAACCCATGCACAGAATACTGTGCACCCATTAAAGGTGATGTTCTTAAGCACATATCAGAACATGGAAAGCTATTTATAATCTTAAACTTACAAAGCAAATCATAAGATAGAGTGATGTGATCCCAATATTTTTAGGGATTTACGTAGAAAGAAAAGACTGGAAGGGCAGCAGACCCTAGCATAGTAACAGTTTATGTGTTTTGGCTTTTCAAACTTTTGCATGTCTTAATTATTCCACATGGATTATTATTTTATAATGAGAAAAAAATAGTTTATTTATGAAAACAATGTCAGGGTCTGTGGCATGAGCAAAACCAGATAGCTGGAGAAGCTTCAGTCAGGTGGGGCACCATGGAGTCAAGGAAGGTGGGTGTGTGGGAGGCCACCTGCCACGCCATGCCCATGTCCCCCACATCCCCTGCCTCAGGCCGTCGAAGCCGAGCAGGCCTCGTTCTGCGATGCAGCCGTGCAGACCCAAGTTTGACGCTGTCTGCCCTGACGTTGCACCAGGTGTCCTCACTGCACCAAGATGCCCCTATGCAGGCAGAGTGGGGAGGAAGGTGGCCCAGGTGAGATGTTGCCTCTGGCTCTCTCTCGTTCTGTGCCTCAAGTACATTGCCTGTCTCAGCATCACCCTTCACCTTGACGAGGGGGGAGAGTGGTGCTCTCTGGGTTGGAGAACCTTCCCCCCCACCTCCTGCCAGAGAGACTGTGGAAGCACCGATATGTGAATTGCTGTTAGACTGTGGTCCATAAAACTAGAATTCTTCCTTATCCTCAGCTTCCTGCTCACACGTCCAGCTGCGCGTGAGGCCAGCTGCACACCAGGGCCTGTGCCAGGTGGCCAGGAGCCAGGCAGGAATGTCAGAAGGCCCTGGCCTTAAGGCTGTGAAGGGCACCCGCAGGCAGGTGCCAGACGTCTATTAAATCTGTGAAACCTTGCTGCTCAGACCCAGTGCAAGTAATGCAAATGAGGGTGTCTCACACAGTGGCTCCCCCTGTATACTAACGAGAGGCTCCCGGGCCGTTGGAGTGGAAGGGGGAGCCTGGGCTCTGGAGAGACACCTCCCCACTCATTCTCTGTGGAACCGGAGCTGCTGAGGATTTTTAGGAGGAATGACTGACCCTGTGCGGTGCTAGCAGTAGCCTCTTAGAAAATGCAGTGGAGAGATTTCATTTTGTAGTAGTAGTAGTAACAAAATGAAACGTAGTTTCAGTAAGAAGTGCATGTGATCCATTGGGCCTGAGCACCGAGGTTTCATAGATTTTTTAAAAGAACAAATGAATAACTGGAATATGTGCTGCCCCCCGCCCCCTCGCAACCTGGTTTTCCCAGCCCTGAGTAGGCTGATTACTCGAGGCTTTCACTTGGCACTGGCCATAGAGAGCCACCTGGGGCTGTGTGCCCCGCCGCTGCATGAGCAGTGCTTACAGCCCGTTTCTCTTCTCACTTTCCAAAGTGACCGGGGAGTCTCGTCCTTACCATGGGAAGGAGGCTGTGGATCCGAGGCCAGGCCGGACCCGAGGCAGCGACCCCAAGCACTTCCACGCGGTGAACGTGGCACAGCCTGTGCGCTTCAGCAGTAAGTTGCAGACCTGCCCTGTCCAGGACCTCAGCCTTACTGCCCAGCATGGCCCCTGGCTGTCCTAGGGCCACTCGGCTGGACGAGTGGGATGCCTCCTAAACTGGCCCTTCAGGGTGGTCAGGGGGCATCAACCTCCTTTGATGACTGAGGCCATACAGTGACCCAGCCCCTGAGTGGTGAAGCCATGATGTGAACCCAGGCTCTGGAACAAGGCTGCTCGTTTCCATAAGCCAGCAGCCCTTTGGTAGATGGAGAAACAGGCTCCAAGAGATGAGGTCCAGCTGGTGGGGTAGGAAGGCTCTACCTCTGTTGTTAAACCATTTTGGAAAAGACTAGTTATTTTAACATTAAGATTTTAAAGGAGCATTACAAGATTAAAGGTTTGAAGAAAAACCACGCCAAACCCCCCCATCCTAAACAGACATGAAGACATGCATAGGTTCGACATGCTAGGACAGGAGGAACTCACATATGATGTGTCCACTGCGGTCAGCCGTGTTGACACTCAGCGCACAGACACTCAGCACTGGGGAGCACCTCAGAGTCCAGCCCCCGGGTGGCACCTTAGTTCTGACAGGGACTGAATGAGCTGGCGGCAGGGGTCAGCCATCCCATAAGCCCTGATACTGTGCCCGGCCTTGATCCATAATAGCTGTGAACTGCAAGGATTCTCGTGGTTGAAGGGGCATTGGGCAAGCTTGGCAGGTGAAGAAACCAAGGCTCTGAGAGGTCAGCCCATTCAAGGTCACACAACCAATGGGGGCAGAGCCAGGACTCAGCCCAGTAGAACCCTGGCTCTGGCTCATGCATGCCCTTTTCATTGCTGACTTGTTTTATTTTGAACAGGTAATACTTCTATCGAGATAATAAATCCACAAATTTCAAATGATTAAAAAAAGATGAGCCAGTAAAAAGTAATGTTCCCCCCATCCATTGTCCCAAGCCACCAGCATCTGTCCCCAGGGGGTTTCCTTTGGACCTATCCCAAGGTGGTGGCTGAGGAGCCCGGCGTGGAAGCCTGCCCTGCTGCTTGCCAGCTGAGGTGCTTGACCTGTGTACACCTCGGTGTCCCCACCTCTAGCCTGGGGGCAAGGCAGAACCCACTTGGAGGGGCTGTGGCAAGTGGAACACGTCACATGTCGGGGCTTAGGAACCACTGGTGATCCTGCTGCCCCTCGAGCCCACGCCACACAGCAGGCACATGCTGTGCATGCTGTATACCTTCCAAGCAGGAATGCTCTCAGGACTGACTCCTGGTCTACACTGAAGGGCCCTTCTGCACACTCCTCAGTATGTGAACAGACCCTCCCCAGTGGGCAGGTGGCGCTGTCCCCCTGCCTGCATTGTAGCAGTGCTGTGGCATGCCTCAGTGGCTACAGGCCAGAGCTGCCATTTCCTCTCTTGTAATCTCTGTACCTTTGTTAATAAGTTGCATGCACATGCTCTAAATAATAAAACAGGAACATCTACCTTTCACAAGTTTTACTAGCTCCACAGAATGTAGGTGCATTAAAAAGGTGCATTTTGTTAACAAATGGCTTTCTTTGTTTTTGTTTTTTTAAGTTTATTTATTTATTTATTTAGAGACAGGGAGGGCCAGAAGGAGAGAGAGAGAGTCCCAAGCTTTGTCAACACAAAGCCTGATGTGGGGATCGAAACTCACAAACCACAGACCATGACCTAATCTGAAATCAAGAATTGAACACTTAACCAGCTGAGCCACCCAGGCACCCCAACAACTGGCTTTGTTACAAATTATTATTCCTCATCAGTGTGCACTTAGGAGGTGGGTACTCCAGCATTTGAAGGTCATAAATGCTGTAGCACAGGTCATAGATCTTACCCAAGGCCAGCCGTACAGGGAGTCTTCCTCACCTGGGTGGCTGGGTCCCCCTGGCAGGAGACATCTGGGCTGGCCTGCCTCCGGGAAATGCTGGCTCCGACAGACTACTCCGCTCCTGCTTGCTAGAGAACCACCTGGGCCTCTTTTTCTCACCTGTGGGTGGCAGGGGCTGGTCCTGTTACCCCAGTGGCACTCCTGGCTCTGATCCCCTGAATTTGTGTTTTAGGGGACGGCTGGCGGGTACCCACATGAAGAGAAAAGGAAAGCTGAGGAACGGGCTTGGGAAGCAGTACGCCTGCTGGTCGAGTAGCCAGAGAGCCGAGTGTTGGGTCAGTGAGGGTGGTCTCAGACCGGAGCCTTTCTACAGGCTCCCACCAGGCCTTGCAGTGAGCTGGCCTGGAGAGACCTGCCGTCTTGTCAACCAGACTTCATCTGAGAATGAAATCCGCTTTACCAAAATGCATTCGGCAGCCAGTCCTTATACCAAGGAAATCAAGGGCCTTACAGAAATGAGATGAGTCCCTGAATGTGCCTGTGCCTCAGGCAGGGTCTGGGTCTTAGAGATACTTGCATTTCACAGCATATGTGGTCTTACAGGCAGAGCTTGCCTCTTGAGCCTGTTTCTCTGTTTTTTTCTGGGGTGATTTCTGACCTTTGCTCAGATGCAGCATATCTAATCTCATTTTGGAGTGAGGATCCTAATTTAGGGGACAACTCCCCTCCCGCCCTTCATGTTTCCTAGGGAAATGCCCGACAGGATGGCACCACTATGAAGGCACGGCCAGCTGCTACCGGGTCTACCTGAGTGGAGAGAACTACTGGGATGCCGCGCAGACCTGCCAGCGTGTCAACGGTTCCCTCGCCACCTTCTCCACCGACCAGGAGCTGCGCTTCGTCCTGGCCCAGGAATGGGACCAGCCAGAACGGAGCTTCGCTTGGCAGGACCAACACAAGTGAGTCCTGAGCCTGAGGTCAGGCCACTGCCAAGCAAAGAGGATGCCCAGTGAAGACATGGTTTCTGGCCACTCAGGACACTCCTCAGGCTTTGCTGGCAGCCGGCATTTTGGGGAAGCGCACCCCTGCCCACTGGAAACAGAGATCTGGGGGTTAGAATGGCCATCAAAGGGATCTTGAGAACTCTCAGAGGTGCAGAGATGGGCAGCCACATTATGTCACCTCGGGCCAGCCCCCTTCGTTGGCTCCCATCTGTGGGTTCAGCTGCAGCTGTGTCAGGAGGAGCTGTTTGATGGACTTCATGAACCTGGCCTGAGGGGCACACAGTGGGTGGGGATCTTGGAAGGATCCAAGAGAGTGGCCTCTGCCAGGCCCTGTGCTTAGTGCTTTCCATGGGTGCCCTTTTTCAGTCTTCCCAGAAACCACAGGAGGCCAGTGGGTGAAAAGACAAGCCTGGGGGGTGCACACAGGACTGCAGGTACACTTTAGCTGGGGCATGCCTGGGTTCTAGCCCAGGCTGTCGAGCTCCAGAGCCTGGCTCTTGTCCCCAAGGCTCTCTGACATTGCAAAAAGTGTGGAAATTATAGCCAACTGCCAGCATTTCCCAGGCCCAGAGTTTAGGGAGTTTTGTTAGAGGGCAGGTATGTGCCAAAGACTGTGGTGTTCCTCCTCTGGTATTGGCATCATACTGCCCCTTCCACACTGGTGGGGGGTCAGGGAATGGATTGTAGGTGTGGCCAGATGGCCAGTGCTCCCTCCCAGGGATCCTGCAGAGCTTGATGACCATGGCAGGTAGAGAGCAAGCCTTCATTTCAAGACCCTGACTGGATTCGGTCTCCACCATTATGCACTGTGACAAATCATGAGACCTTGCCATTTTCCTTCTACAGCTACAAAGTGAGACAAATAACTTCTAGATCTTCTAGATCACAGGGTGATTGTAAGTCCATGGAGAAATGAGAGGGCTCTGCCCACTGGGTAGAGAAGCTCCCAGTCTCCCCATAGCAGGCGTGTGCATGGCAGTAAGCTAAAGGGACGAGAGTGGCATCAAGCCAGGGCTCCCACAGTGGCATTGGACCTGCTGATAGGCATCTCCAGAACTGGGGCTTGGAAGGCTAGAGTGAGAGGCACACACTCAGCAGGTGGTTGTGGCAGTCGGCCAGGTCCATGTGCACGGCCCCCTCGGTGCTGTGACGTGCATGTTCAGGAGCATACTGCAGGTCTGGGGCGAGCTGGCTCTGAGCAGAGACCAAGCAGGAGACCATGAGCACAGTTGTATCCAACACTGCAGTGTAGATTCATAAGGGCTTGTGTTTTATTCAGATGTAGTTCACACACTATAAAATTCACCCCTTTAGAATGCACCACTCTGTGGTTTTAGTATGTTCACAGAGTTGCATTCATGAAGCTATATATATTCAACATGAATAAGACGGTCTTGCTCAGAATGTGAAAACTTTATTGGATCAGCTGATAAGAATAGTCTTGGCAGGAGTTACCCACAGTATACCTTTTTCTGACCTGTAAATTTATTGTTTAGAATTTTAATGCATTTTATTGAAATTAAGCTTCAAAACTTAAAAAAATCATTAATATTTTGGAAGCTTTTTTTTTTAAGTTTACTTATTTTGAGAGAGAGAGGGGGAAAAAGAACAAGAACGAGTTGAGGGGGGCAGAGAGAGGGGAACAAAGGATCTGAAGCAGGCTCTGCAATGGCAGCACAGAGCCAGATGCGGGGCTCGAACTCACAAACCGTGAGATCATGCCCTCAGACAAAGTCAGATGTTTAACCAACTGAGCCATGCAGGTGCCCTAGAAGCTTGGTATTTTAAAGGTCCGTATAACTGTAAGATGCCCACACGTACGCTGTTGACAGCTGTTTCCTCACTGTGCTGAAGTCTCCTGCCTTTCTGCCCTGCTGCAGGTTGTGGGTTGGCTACCAGTATGTCATCACCAGCCGGAACCGCTCCTTAGAAGGCCGCTGGGAGGTAGCGTTCAAGGGTAAGTCTTTCTGGTCTTTCAGAAGAGTTGTTGAGTTTGATGTTGGGGTAGTGCATCATCCTGACTAGGGGGTACTGTTGGGGGCTCCCCATTTTCTCCCCAGCAGTGCCTGGCCTGTACGAGTGCCCGGTGCAGGGCTCATGGAAAGGAGCGAGCCCTGGGTTGCAAGGAGCGCTGTGATGTTGGGCAGGTCCCCCAAGGCCCTTCTTTCAGGCCCCATGTGGGGGCTAGAGCCTTCTCCAGATTTCTAGGCTGTCCATTTTCTCTTTAAGTTAAGGACTGTAATTGGGATATAAAAATGAATGTACAGAGTGGAAAGCTGACATGGGCCAGAGAGGGAGGGATAAGCCTCTAGGATAGAGACATCCAGAAGTAGAATCCAAACTGGAAGGAAAGCTATCAGGGAGATGGAATTAAAACAGATTGGGGGGGGGGGGCGGGGCGGATGTGTGTGTGTGTGTGTGTGTGTGTGTATCTTTAAGGATTCTGTGCTGAGCTGCTTGAAAACACCAACGTAAAAGGAAGCATGTCTGCTATGGGCAGCTGAGTCCTACCCCCTGCCTGTCCCTCCCCTCCTGCCCTATTGCCCTGGCACTGGCACATTTCTCCCAGGCCCTGGCCATGGCCTCTTCACTTGCTCCCTGAGCTATGTTCCCCTGCCCTGGCCCTTGTCAGGCCTCTCTTTGGGGCTATTTTTTGGGCCTCTGGTTTGAACTTGGGTCTTGTTCTTTTTCCCCAAACATGTCCCAGTCCCACTGTGGATGTCTTCAGTGTCTCCAAGAAGGACAAGTGAGGAATGGTGGTCCCAGGGACTCCACACATCTCACTCTGTCCACCTCACTGTGGAGTCTGAAGGGGCAGTGAACTCAGAGCCCACCTGTTTCCCAGCCTGAGTGGCTGTGTGGTAGATCTATACAGAATGATTGGTGAAAGCACAGACAGGATCGGTGTTCAAAAGCCTCAGGCACCTGACTTGCCCAGAGAGAAACAGGGTCCCACGGGGCAGGGGTGCTGAGCCTGGTAGCTGGAAAGGGGCAGGGAGCAGAGATGGTGTGCAGAGGCCCCAGCAGAAGGGCCTCACCTACAGCCTTTGCTTCTACTAGAGAAATCATCCCATTCTTGTATCCTCCAAAATAGCCTACTGTAGGCATGTCCCCCCATTTGCATACCCAGAGTGTGTGACTGTAATGTTTAGATTTCCCACCAGAGTAGATGACAAGCCCGAGAGTCACCATATGCCTTGTAGTGGATAAATCTAGTAGCTCCTCATGGCCCCAAGTACAGCCATTGGATGTGCATCCTAGGCGAAGGCCCATTGCCCTGGCCCCAGCAGAGGGCACTGACCTTCAGGACAGTATAGACACTCCTGGACACTGCTCTCTTCTTGACACATGGTTAAAAAGTGGAGACATGAGTCTGCATAGCATGATAGCATGTCTGGCCTGAGCTGGGGACCATAGGACCCTCATTTCATCCCTGCCACGAGAATGACAGAGGTCCCAGGTAGGCTCTCGTGGCCACGCTTGTCTCCATGGATGGCTCCACTGGGGCATTCAGAGAGCAAACCTGAAATTAGAAAAACCAAGTGTGTTCACGCTGGCAGCGGTGGCTCAGTGTGTGAGGGGCCTGAGGCAAGAGTGAGGCGCTCACACGGACGATGCTGTGGCCCCACTGTATGGCAGCTCTGCATGGGTGCAGCATGTTATTGGCCGCTTGTGCCTGCTGTAAGTAGACCCGACAGGTCTGTTCTGGATTTAAGTAGTAGCCACAAAATGCATATGTGACTAAAAAAATTCCTCTACTACAAGATAGCCGACCCAGATACTTGACACTGCTCAACATCATTTGTTCTGAGTTCAAAGAAATTAAAAAAAGAAAAAAACAGAAATCCAAATGTAGTACCTGAATTCTTTTTTTTTTTTTACATCCAAGTTACTTAACATATAGTGTAATAATGATTTCAGGAATAGAATTTAGTGATTCATCACTTACATATAAAAACAGTGCTCACTCATCCCAACAAGTGCCCTCCTCAATGCCCCTCACCCCCTTTAGCCCTTCCCCCAACCTAACAACGCAACCCTCAGTTTGTTCTCTGTATTTAAGGATCTCTTATGGGTGGTGCCTGGGTGGCTCAGGCCTAGAGCCTGCTTCAGACTCTGTGTCTCCCTCTCTCTGCACCATCCCTGTTTATACTCTGTCTCTCTCTCTCTCAAAAATAAATAGACATTTAAAAAAAAAGTCTCTCTGGTTTGTCTCCCTCCCTGTTTTTATATTATTTTTGCCTCCATTCCTTTATATTCATCTGCTTTCTATCTTAAATTCCATCTGTGATTGAAGTCATAGGATATTTGTCTCTCTCTGATTAATTTTACTTAGCATAATAGTTCTATCCATGTTGTTGCAAATGGCAAGATTTCATTATTTTTGATCACCAAGTAATATTTCATTGTATATATGTACCACATCTTTATCTATTCATCCATCAATCGACATTTGGGCTTTTTCCATACTTTGGCTGTTGTTGATAGTGCTGCTATAAACATTGGGGTTCATGTACACCTGTATCCCTTGGATAAATACCTAGTAGTGCACTTGCTGAGTCGTAGGATAATTCTATTTTTAATTTTTTGAGGAAGCTCCATACTGCTTTCCAGAGTGGCTGCACCAGTTCAATGTACCACAGTGAATTCTGGTGCATACCGGATGGTGAAGGGAGTTATAAAAACTTTGGTGGACAGTTAGGGAAGCTGAGTCAGGATTTATAGTGGAGATTGACTGATGGATTTTCAGAGATATGACCATAGTGTGGTGCTGTGGACGAATGTGGAGGATGAACTGCTGTGATCCACGACAGAGCTTCATAGAGGTTCATTATATTCTTCCCTCTGCTTTTGTGTCTGTTTGGAAGTATCCATACCAAAAGCATCTTTAAAGGTTTCTGCTAAGAAACTGCAGCATGAAGACAACACTGAAAACACACCCTCAGCAAACAAGACAGTGTCAGAGCCCCCACTTCTGCTTGGAAAGGAGCTGTTTGCCAGATGCCACCTGCTTCCAAACAGGGGATCCAGCAGGGCCTGTTGGCCCACAGATGGTGCATCACAACAGCAGTGGGAAGCAGATTTGTCTTTTGTCATCAATGGCAGACTTACCCAAAGAAAAGACTATGCCTAAGAATATGAGCAAATGGTGGTAGGAAGCTACCATGGGAAGATATTTAAAAATACTCACATCAGAAGCACCTGGGTGGCTCAGTCGGTTAAATATCTGACTCTTTTCCTATTTTAATATTGATTTCCTTTTTTGTTTGTTTGTTTTTATATTTATTTCGAGAGAGAGATAGAGAGCAAGCAGGAGGGATGGGCAGAGAGAAAGGGAGACAGAATCCCAAGCAGGCTCTGCACCATCAGCATGGAGCCTATCTCGGGGCTTGAACTCATGAGCTGTGAGATCACAACCCAAGCTGAAATCAAGTGTCAGGCACTTAACTGACTGAGCAACCCAGGAGGCCCAAGCATCTGATTCTTGATTTTGGCTCAGGATTATCTCACAATTGAGCCTTGTTGTGGGCTCTGAGCTGACAGCTCAGAGCCTGCTTGGGATTCTCTCTCCCTCTTTCTGCTGCTCCCCTGCTTGTGTGTGTGCTCATGCTCTCTCAAAATAAATAAAATTTAAAAAAAATAGTCACTTCATTTACATCCAGAGTTTTTCTGTGAGTTTTATAAGTGTGCGTTGTGTATCAGCACAGTGGTGCTTGCAGAGTAGTATCCATAAACATGTACCTCTTAACCCATGTATGAACCACCACACTCCCCAAGTGCGTTTTTAAAATTTTTTAAATGTTTACTTATTTTTGAGAGAGAGAGACACACAGAGCAAAAGCAGGGGAGGGACAGAATTTGAAGTAGGTTCCAGGCTCTGAGCTGTCAGCACCGAACCTGACATGGGACTCAAACTCACGAACCACAAAATCATAACCTGAGCTGAATTCGGGTCCTTAATGACTAAGCCTCCCAGGAGCATTTTAAATTTGGAGCTCTGCTTGTGAGAGGGGCCTCCTCCCACAGTCTCTCCCCCAGGAGGGAGGCTCTGCCTCTGGCTTCTGTCTGTACAGCCCCACGCCAGGGTTCTGAGATCCTGACACTTAAGGCAGCATCCAGGTTCTGGGGTACCCTCCATGGAGCCTGAGAGCTGCCCCTGCCAGAGAATATGGGGTACCATTTTTATAACATTGATGACCCAAATTTGAAAGCCAATTGTCTAAAGGGAATCATCCCCATTTTCCCATAAGCCACTCCACAGGGCCCCAATGCCATTGCTATTAGCAGTGTCATTTCAGTTTCTGGTTATTATATGTGATATTTATATTAGAATATAAAAATGGAAGCCTCCTGTGGGTTTGATGTGCCCACATTGTGTGATTTGCTTACTTAAGACATGCTCAGCACTTGACCTCACTATCTTCCTGTCTCAGCATGTACAACTCTAGGGGCTCACTCCTGTCACAGGCCAGGTCCCTGAGTCCTTCTAGCAAAGCAGTGACCCTGGGGGTGGTGTGCGATGCCCAAAGCAGTCTGTGTCACCCCTCCCCTCCGTTCTCTGCTTCCATGGCACTGCTCTGAGGCCTTCATCTCCAAGCTCCAGCTTTCTTTTTTCCTATAGTAGCTGTGACCTTCTGACTTCATATATACTTTACTCATTAGGTTTGTAAGTCATCTGTTTCTGGCTTTTATACCCCCACTCCGATGTGAGCTCTGCAAGGCAAGGATCTCTGCCTCTGGCTACTGCCCACTATACCCCGAGTGCCTGTTTATGGGATGGGCGCTGTGCGTGTTTGTTAAATCAGTGGGAAATATAATTAGGAGGCTTTGTTAGATGTCGTTGGCTGCTCAAACAGAGTACCACGAATTTGTGGCTTAACACGGGTTTACTTTGTCACAGTTCTGGAAGTGGAAGTCCAAAATAAAGGTGTCAGCAGGGCCGCCCTCCCTCTACAGTCTCCAGGAGAGTCCCTCCTTGCTTCTTTGCCACCGTGTAGTGGCTCCAGTGTTCCTTGGCTTGTACAGCCACACTCCAGGCTCTGTTCCATCTACCATGGCCATTTCCCACGTGTGCCTCTGTCTTCTCCGTTATTGTAAGGACACTGTTCCTTGGATTTAGGACCCACCCCAAATTCCTGATGGTTTCACCTTGAGAGCCAAACAAGGTCACGTTCTAAGGTTCCAGATGGCCATGAATTTGGGGGATACATTCCTCAACCCACTGCAGATGCTAATTGAAGACCACACTGAGTGTTTTAGAGATGAGCCACATATAGTTCCTGGCAGAGAAAGGATGGAGCATTTTTTTAAAATGGAGTATGAGATGCCATAGAGAGGGCAAATAAATGAAGACTTGAAAGGAAGTAAGTTTGTCAAAGGGGATATGGTCTTTTTAGTCACTGGTTTCAAGAAACTGCAGGCCCTCATGATCTCAGGGTAAACGGGGCTTCTGACCACAGAGTGAGGAGGCCCGGGTGGTCCCATGGTCACCAGTGGGTGAGAGGAGCCCCCTCCACTCAGCCCTCCCTGTTCCCTTCATCTGGTGGCTTAAGGGGCCTAAGTCACCCTCACCCCACCCCATCTTCCACTCTCAACTTGGCTTTGGCAGGTTCAAGGCAGTGGGGGGCGCGGGGGAGGGAGTACAGAAGGTAGGAACCAGGTCCCAGGACTCTACCCTGACAGGTGATTAGTGGTCTTGGTCAGAGCTTTGCAGTACTGCGCTGAGATTGTGCTCTGGACTGGCAGATAGACTCAGGGCTAAAGACTTGTTTTTTTAATAAAGGATGAGATGAATCTGTTCATTTTCAGCCCATGAGACAAGAAGCCAAATAGTGAAGAAAATAGTTATTTTTTATTTCATTTTAAAAGTTTTTTTAACATTTATTTTCGAGAGGCTGAGAGAGAGAGAGCACAAGTGGGGGATGGGCAGAGAGCGAGGGAGACACAGAACCCGAAGCAGGCTCCAGGTTCTGAGCTGTCAGCACAGAGTCCAGTGTGGGTCTCAAACTCACAAACCGTGAGATCATGACCTGAGCTCAAGTCAGACGCTTAACTGACTGAGCCATCCAGGTGCCCCAAGAAAGCTGTTTTTAAGAACAGAGGCAACTCCTCAAGTGAAGGGGCATCTGAAGGAAAAGAAGAGGGCCACAAGGGGTACAGGAGGCCTTGTTGGGGAGCAGGGGGCCTGGAAGAAAGATAGCAGTGCTCAAGGCAGCACCTATTCTTAGCAATGGAGGCAGGCTCTCCAAATGGTGTGGGAAGACACCCCAAAGAGCCTGGGTCTCTCCCCTGCTCTCCGTCCATGGCCCTCCCGTGAGTCTGACCACTGGGGCCTCAGAATTCCCTAGCAGGGGTGTCAGCTGAGGACGGGGCTTCTAGCCCACCATGCTTCCCGAAAGCCCATTTTCCCGCCCTTGTCAGGGAGCTGGGAGGCTGTGTTCCCAGTGTCCATGGGATGAAATCCTGCCTTCATACTGCCTGGATCCTCAAAACTGACCTCCACGCTTGGTCTTGGGAACAAGCGGAGTTGAAAAGGCCTGTGTGGAAATGCCTCGTTTCTGCTGAAGGGTAAACTGCACTGACATCTTAGTAAAGTGAGATGATCTCCAGTGGCCCACATCTGGGTTAGCCTCAAGGAACCTCTTGGGGTCTAGTGTCAGAGGGCTCTCTGAGCTAGAGAATGGGCTCTAGGAGCTGACTCTGCTGTGCCCCAGGTGAGGCCAGAGTCGCATCTCCTGGAACATTGCATAAGAGAGGCTTAGGGGTTCACAGCCCCCTCTCCCAGCACCCCCACACTCCCACCCTGGGCTGCCAGGGCAGCCTGATTTCCGATTGTCCGATCCCCAGCTTGGAAGGCAGGAGTTCAGGGAGTTACAGGTCTCCCTGGAGCTGGGAGGGGGGCCCAGGGAGCCAGGCTTTCCAGTTCACTCAGCCAGCTGCTGCCTCTGTTGGGCATTAGAACCACAATTGTGCCTGAACTGGGTGTCCCTGACCTGTGCGGTTAGCGCCTTTTTGAGCCCTTCTCCTTTTAGTAGTCCATACCCTGTTGTAAGAGAGGACTTCCCCCTCCCTCCTCTGTTTATTTGTCCATCTGAACATCTACTTTTTAATCCACCATGTCTTGGTCCATTATTCTACTCTTCACGTTGCCAAGAGCTGTGTTCATAGCAACTAGGGGAGGTCATGAACAAATGCCCAGACCGTGGTGCAGCTAGCTCTTGGTGGCCCACAAGCCCTTTGACTGATCATCCAGTTTGGGGGACACTGGCCCCCAGAGGTACCGCATGTGATTGGCATGTAGGCTGACATCATGTTATTTCTCCCGCAGGTTCCTCAGAAGTGTTCCTGCCGCCAGACCCCATCTTCGCCTCGGCCATGTCGGAAAGTGACAACGTGTTCTGCGCCCAACTCCAGTGCTTCCACTTTCCCACCCTCCGCCACCACGACCTGCACAGCTGGCATGCGGAGAACTGCTACGAGAAGTCTTCATTTCTCTGTAAAAGAAGTAAGCCACCTTGTCTGGTACTCCTAGTGAGCTGTGAGGAAGTGCTTCTCACGAGTATGTGGCTGTCTGGTCTCTGGACCTTGGCGTCAACCTTGAGTAGACTTGGACATCACGGTACACGAGGGCAGACCCCTATGTCTCAGTGGGGTGGTAGGAGCTCCTTGCCTGGCTCTCACCCCACTCTGAAGGGGCACAGGTGCTGTGGGGAGAGGGCAGGAATCTGGGCAGTGGTTGATATCCATGAGCCCTCTTTTCTCTTTCCCAGCGTAGAGGTGATAATTCCTGCCCTCCTCATCTCGTTGTTGTTAGAAGATTAAATGAGAATGGTGACAGAGGACATGGTACATCTTGTGATGTCTTAGAGCTTCTGACTGCCTTGGTCACCTACCTGTACTCTCCTTAGGTCTTTCCAAGACTGCTCACTTCACAACTGGGCCACTCCCCACCTCAACCTGTGGTCTTTCCCTGTCTCTCACTCACCCACAGTCCACATCAGGGTCTCCTCCAATTTTAGGGACTTGCAGTGTATTATGCATACTGAGGGCAGGGCTCCTCACCAGGCCCCTCTGCAGTGGGTGGAGGCCGAATCAAATCCAGGCTGGGTTGCAGCCGATGATCTCAGCACCATTAATATGGACCATCATCCCCTTCCCTGCTGATTTTTCATGGGTCAGGGGTTCATAGATGTCTGAGCCTGTTTGTGGACTCCATTCTGACCCTTGGCTGTTTGTCAGGCCTGTGTTGATACCATGCTGTCTTTACGGGAACTTTGAGATACATCCTCCTAGCTGGTGGTAGGCCTCTCTCTGTGTGTTTTGCCCCTTATGTTGTCAATTCTTGACCTTTTGTTCTGCATGAATTTTAGGATCCATTTTCTCAGCTCTGTTATTAGAATTCTTACTTGGTTGGATTCTCCTAGATTTTCTATTTAGACATTTTTATGTTCTCTTTCAAATCTTTACTTTTTATTTCTTTACCTTCCCCCTCCCCCCCTTGCTCCTTTCCTTGCTAAGGTTTTTAGCGTAGTGTTGATGAGAAGTGCTGGCAGTGAGTGTTCTTATCCTCCCAACCTAAAGGGGAAAGCTTTTAGTGTTCAGTGTTAAATATGGTGTGGCACTTTCCTTAAGATTGACAAAATACCTTTTTAAGGTTAAGGAAGTACCCTTCTATTCCTAGTTTGCCAGGAATTTCTACATTCCTGAAATGTAAATGCATTTTCTGCATTTATTGGGATTACGTGGCTTTTCTTTGCTGACTTGTATTGCTGTTTTGTTTATAATACATGGTTTGATCCATCATTTACTTTTTGACACTGGTAGATTCTCTGATGTTAAACCATCTCGGGTTTTTCGTGTATCTATTGCTGGTTTTGCTTGGCTGATAATTTTATTTAGGATTTTTTAAACTCCTTTAAGAAGTGAGCTTGGCCTGTTATGGTCCTTTCTGTGCTCTCCTTGACTAGTTTCTATATCACATTTACATTCAGTTTATGAAACGAGTTGGGAAGCATTCTTTTTTACCAGTCTCTAGTCAGTCTGCACAAGTTGGGGATGATCTTGTCCTCGAGTATTTGGTAGACCATACTCTTTAAGACCATCTGGGCCTGGGAGGTGGGTGATATTGTAATTTGATATTTAGACACAGTTAATGATCTTTGAACAACACGGGTTTAAATCCACTTATACGTGGATTTTTTTCAGTAAATACAGTAGCACTATTGTAAATGTATTTTCTTTTCTTTATGCTTTTCTTAATAACATTTTCTTTTCTCCAGCTTATTGTAAGAATACAGTGTTTAATACATATAACACAAAATATGCATTAATTGTTCATGTTATCACTAAGACTTTGGGTCAACAGTAGACTATTAGTACTTACATTTTGGGGGAGTCAACAGTTATACATTGATTTGCAACTATGCAGAGGTCAGAGCCCCTAAATCCTGCATTGTTCAAGGGTCCACTCTAATTTCAAACTTAGGGAAAAGTTGTGAGAATATTATAAAAAACTTTCTCTCCTATACCCCCTGCATAGATTCACCAATTACTTGTATTTTGCCACATTTGCTTATCATTTTTTCTCTGCATATTTCTTCTGAACCATTTGAGGGTAAATTGAAGTTCCAATGGAAAAGGCAGATAACAGAGCGCCTGGGTGGCTCAGTCGGTTAAGTGCCCGACTCTGGCTCAGGAATGATCTCATGGTTCGTGGGTTTGAGCCCTGCATCTGGCTCTGTGCTGACAGCTCAGAGCCTGGAGCGTGCTTTGGATTCTGTGTCTCCCTCTCTCTCTACCCCTTCCCCACTTGCTCTCTCTCTCTAAAAACTAAAACATTAAAAAAAAAAACCAAACAGGTGGAAAATGCCACCAGTGGGCTTATAAACAGACTCGACACAGCCATTGTCTGTATATTTAGCGTCTTAGATATATCAAATCATGAGGCATATAGTGTCACTTTGCCCTGACATTGGTGACATTAGCTTTGATCCCTGGATGAAAGTTGTGGTTGCCAGATTTTTCCACTGTAAAGTTCTATGTTTCCCCTTTTTTTAGTTAATAAGTAGTATGTGGAGAGATAGTTTGAAACTATGTAAAATTATTATGCCTCATCAAACTTGTACCCTCTGATGTTAAGCATGTACTGGCAATTTTCTAACTCTTTCATTTCTTCCCTATTTACTGGTTGGCATTCTTTTGTAAGGAAAAGCATTCCCCTCTGCCCCATTTATTAATTTCTTTATATTAGAATGCACTCTTAGATTTTTATTACATTAGCTTGGTTATAATTCATCACTACCATTATTTTTATGCTTAATTTGACCTGTTTATGCTGGCTTTTTTAAATGTTTATTTATCTCTTTTTTTAATGTTTTTTATTTATTTTTGAGAGACAGAGAGAAACAGCACGAGCAGGGGAGGGTCAGAGAGAGAGAGAGACACAGAATCCAAAGCAGACTCCAGTCTCTGAGCTAGCTGTCAGCGCAGAGCCCGACACGGGGCTCGAACCCACGAACCATGAGATCATGACCTGAGCCGAAGCCAGAAGCCGGACACTTAACCAACTGAGCCACCCAGGTGCCCCAGTGTTTACTTATATTTGAGAGAGTGTGAGTAGGGGAGGGACAGAGAGAGAGAGACAAAATCTGAAGCAGGATCCAGGCTCTGAGCCATCAGAACAGAACCCGATGCAGGGTTTGAACACACAAGCATTGAGATCATTACCTGAGCTGAAGTCAGATGCTTAACTGATTGAGCCACCCAGCCGCCACCTTTTTTTTTTTTTTTTTGACATTTTTTATTGAGGTTCAGATGCATTTAAAGGAAATAAGACAGACAGATCCCTTATGCATTTTGCCTGATTTCTCCAAATGGGAACATTTTGTAAAACTGTAGTATAATACCACAGCCAGGATATTGACTTGGACACAACCCACTGATCAGGTCAGATATCTCTAGTTTTACTTGTACTCATTTGTATGTGTGTGTGTGTGAGAGAGAGAGAGAGAGAGAGAGAGAGAGAGAGAGAGAGAGAGAGAGATCTATAGAATTTTATTATTTGTGTAGGTTCCTGTAACATAGTCAAGATATGAGTAGTTCCAACACCACAAATATCCTCCCTATTATTCCTTTATTCCCATACCCACTTGTGGTAGAATTCTCCAATAAAACCACTTGGGCCTGAGATTTCTTTTGGGGGGAGTTTTAAAATTATGAATTCAACTTATTTGATGGTTGTAGGACAGTTCAGATTGTCTGATACATGTTGAGTGAATTTTTGATAGTTTGTGGTTTTCAAAGATTTGATCCATTTCTTGTAAATATTCAAACTTAGCATAGAGTTGTTCATAGTGCTCTCTTATTAACCTTCTTATGGCTGCAGGATTTATAGTGATAATCCCTATTTCATTCCTGCCATTGGTAATCTGTGTTTCTCCCATTTTGATTTTGTCAGTCTTGTGAGAGGTTTATCAATTTTGTTGATTTTCTTGAAGAAGCAGCTTTTTGTTTCATTGATTTTTCTCTATTTTCAATTTCACTTGATTATTGCTCTTTATTATTTCCTTCTGTGTGCTTTCTTTCTCTAGTTTATCTTGTACCCTTTGGACTCAGCCTTTTTCCAGAGGAGGACCTGGGCACTAGTTATGCTCATGACTTTTATACCCTTTCAGTGGACAGAGCTAAGGTGTGTGTGTGTGTGTGTGTGTGTGTGTGTTGGATGTAGATCTTTGATATTAATTTAGTTGTTTTAATTATTATGGACATAACTCAAGTTATCTGGTTCTTTCTGAGTCAGTTTGGTAAGTTCTGTTTATCTATGGCATTGCCTATATGTCTAAATTTTCTAATTCATTTTTGTCCAATTCTCATGATTTTTGAAACATTCGTGTTTATTATTATGGCCTCCTTTTCATTCTTTTTTTTTTAACGTTTATTTATTTTTGAAACAGAAAAAGACAGAGCACAAGTAGGGGAGGGACAGAGAGAGGGAAACATAGAATCTGAAGCAAGCTCCAGGCTCTGAGCTGTCAGCACAGAGACCAATGTGGGGCTCAAACTCACAGACTGCAAGATCATGACCTGAGCCAAAGTCAGATGCTTAACTGACTGAGCCACCCAGGCACCCCTGGTTCCTAATATTTTTACTTTCCTCCTTTTTTGTTGTTAGTCTTATGGAAAATTTGACTCTTTGATTCATCTTTGTAAATAACCA
The DNA here is from genome assembly GCF_006229205.1 of Suricata suricatta. Classification (NCBI taxonomy): domain Eukaryota; kingdom Metazoa; phylum Chordata; class Mammalia; order Carnivora; family Herpestidae; genus Suricata; species Suricata suricatta. Next base: position 61,412,590 of record NC_043713.1, on the reverse strand, counting down.
GCTTTGCATAGTAAATGATTATCGTTGTATATCTGTTTTCTGTGCTATTATTTTCTACCATCAATTTCTATACTTTTACTTTCGTTAGGTTTACCCTTTTCTTTTACCATCTTCTAGAGTTAGATCCTTATTTCCTTAATTTTTAGTGTTTTTCTAAGAGAAGGCATTTAAAGTTTAGTTTTCCATATATACAGGGTTTTTCCTTAATGCAAGTTTGATGAATTTGTACCCATGTATAACCATTTCCCAAATCAAGATGTGGAATATTCCCAACCTCCAGAAGATGCTTCCTATCCCAGCCTAGTCCGTGTATTTCCACCTTCCAGGAAGACATTCTCATGTTCTTTCTTTAGAATTTTTGTTACTGTTCCCTACGTGCTTGGACTCTTGGTCATGTGATTTTTTATACATTTATTAGCTCAGGCTTACTGTTGGCATTGTTCAGGTCTGTTTTGGCTGCATGATACATCAGTTGCTAAAAGAGATGTATTTTGAATCTTTCAGCTGTGGATGTTGATTTATGTATTCTTCCCTGATGATTCTCTAATTTTAGCTTTAAAAATCTTGAGATGATGTTGCTGGGGGCATAAGTACTCATAATTATTATATCTTCTTTATGAATTGAACCTTTTTATCAAAGTGTTAATGATCCCTTTTTATCCATAGTAATTTTTGTTTGCTTTGCTTAAAATCTTACTTCTTTTCTAGTGGTAGCTACAAAATGGTGATAAGAGGCTTAATAATCAGATAGCCAGGCTTTAAATCCAGGTTTGGCTTTGGGCAATTTCGTGATCTGTCCTTGGGTTCCACATCAGGAACAGATGTTAGTAGGGCACCCACCTCACTGTGTTGTTGGGAGAGATTAGTTAACATACATGCAGTGCAAAGAACAGTCCTTGGCATAGAGAAAGCTCTCAATATATAGGAACTATTTTTATTACTATTACATAATCTTGTACTACCTTCCTTTTAATATGTGTTTTTGTACTCTTTTAAGTCTTCAAGTTGATTTTAGCACCTTGTTCTGTGCTGTTTACTCGGAATTTTGCTTGTTGTTTTTTTTTTTTAATCTTTTCCTGACTTAACATGAGATTTATCAACTTTTTTCTAGTCTCTTTTTTTCTTATACTGGTTCAGAAATGATATCTGCCCTTCCTGTTAGTGGTTACCCTTACATTTTTAAAGGCATAATTGATTTATTTTTTAAATCTAAAGACAGTCAGTGCCTCTAACTTACTCCGGTTAATACAAAGACTCTATATTTCTTTAGCTCCAGTTGTTCCCCAGCTTCTGAATTACCCATACTTGTTGTCTGTTACTTTAGTTTTTCTTCGTTTTACATTTCTTTTATTTTTATGTTTATTTTTGAGAGAGAGAGAGAGCGAGAGAGAGAGACAGACTCCAAAGCAGGCTTAGCACTGTCAGCATAGAGCCAGAAATGGGGCTTAATCCCATGAACCACGAGACCATGACCTGATCTGAAGAGTCAGATGCTTGAGGCACCTGAGTGGCTCAGTCAGTTTAGTGTCTGACTCTTGATCTTGCCTCAGGTCATGATCTTTTGGTTCATGAGGTGGAGCTCCCCATTGGGCTCTGTGCTCACAGCATGGAGCCTGCATGGGATTCTCTCTCCTCCTCTCTCTCTCTACCTCTCCCCCACTCACATGTGCAAGCTCTCTCTCTTTCACTCTCAAAATAAATAAACATTTAAAAAAATTTTTTTAATTTTTTTTAATGTTTTTATTTATTTTTGAGAGAGAGACAGCATGAGCATGGGAGGGTCAGAGAGAGAAGGAGTCACAGGATCTAAAAACAAGCTCCAGGCTCTGAGCTAGCTGTCAGCACAGAGCCCGATACGGGGCTCAAACCCACAAACTGTGAGATCATGATCTGAGCCGAAGTCAGACGCTTAATCGACTAAGCCACCCAGGCGCCCCAGTAAATAAATTTTTAAAAAAGAAAAAGTTGGACACTTAACTGACTGAGCCACCCAGACACCCCTGTTTTAACACTTCTTAAATGATTCACTTGTTTTAAGAAGTTAGCACATTGACAATAAACTATAAAACAAAAAAAAGACAAATATATTTTCTGGACATGAATTTTCTATTCATAAGCAGAAATAACAAATATTATTTTTCAAAAACATGAAAAACAAAATTAAAGTTATTTTAAATTTTTAAAAAGTTAGCATTTATATATATTTTATCATATGTTTATTAGTTTCTTATTTATTATTTCCTCTTGCATCCCACTTCTTTCTGGATTTGGCTTTTTATCTCTCAAATGGATTCATCAGCAGCTCTTTGAGGTGAGACTATGTTGTTAGTGTTACACTCTATTACTCTCTGTATGAGAAGTCTGTAAGTCTTGCCTCCAATTCTGAACATTAGTTTAGCTGGGTATAGATTTGTCAGTTAACAGTTAATTTTTCTCAAGACTTTGAAGATGTTATTTTATTGTTTCTGCCTGTTTCTTGCTCTGAACTGTCATATGCCTTTCCTTGGTTTATAGGTGCTTTATAAATTTTAAAACTTATTACTTGTTATGAGCACCCCACCCAGGTACCCGGGTGCCCCAGTCTGATAAGGCTGGCCTCTGACATAAGTTCTCATTCGTGTCCTCTCCTGACTCTGACCTAGTGACATTTCAAGTGCTCCAGTGAAACCCCCTCATGCTTTTGCTTCTGTTCTCTGCCCTGACCCCCAATAAAGTTCTTGCTGTGGGTCCTCACTCCTTCTCTGCTTCCCACTCACTTGGTTGAGCAGCAGTGTTAGTGCTCTTCCTGTGTGATTCCTCTTGGCATGCAAGGACTCTGTCGGTCCAGGACCTATGAGTATAATACCCTTTGTTTTCCTCTGCCTCCACTGTCGCCCCTCTTGTGGCCACACCTAACTGACCTGCCTAAAGGAACACAGGACAGGAGGTAATCTTGATCTCTCATTGCTTTTGAGAGCTTCTCTTCGTTGACACACTGAGATTTTATCACATTGTGTCTAATTATTGATTTATTTTTATTTGTACTTTTAGGACCTCTCGGGATTTATGTGTTTGATTAATTATGGAAAGATCTCAGCCAACATCTTTGTTTAACACCTTTATTGAGATGAAATTCACATACAGTAATACCTTGGTTTGCAAGCATAATTTGTTCTAGAAACATGCTTGTAATCCAAAGCACTGTATATCAAAGTGTATTTCCCCATAAGAAATAATGGAAACTCAGGTGATTTGTTCTACAACCCCAAAATATTCATATAAAATTATTACAGTACTGTAATATAATACAGAATAATAAAGAAAACACAAAATAGAAAGAAAAATAAGTTAATCTGCACTTACCTTTGAAAACCTTCATGGCTGGTGTGAGGGAGATGAGGGAGAGGAGGATTATTGTGTAACACAATTTTCATTATCACTAATGGAATCACTGCTCTCTATTGCCTCCATGGAATCTTCTTCTGCATGGGGGCCATTGTATATGCTCACATAGATGTTGACTACAGTACAGGATTAATAAATGTGTCATACACTGTATTTAATGTAACTGACAATAAGGCAGCAGAGGAAAGGGTCTGTCTATAATGAAGCAAAGCATTCCTAGGCTTACTCTTGTATGAAAAAGCAAACAACTGTCCATAGGTGCTTTGAAGTGAGAAAAAATACACTAGTGCCAGTTGTGGGGACCTTCCAACGTTCTGAAAAATCACTGATTACTACAAACACTGCAGCCTGAGACTGAGCATCCAAGCATGGGAGACAGTTACCCACAATCCTGCAGGGAGAGAGAGAGAAAGAAGAACCTTTGGCTCAGTTGTGCTCATGTGACATGCAGTATCATATTGCAAGTCACCGCTTGTTTATCAAGTTAAAATTTATTAGACATGTTTGCTAGTCTTGGGGAACACTCGCAGAACAAGTCACTCCCAATACAAGACTTTACTGCACCTTATAATACGCCCATTTAAAGTATACCATTCAGCACCTAAGTACCACCTGCCAGTCCTTTCCTTAGCCCAAAACAGCTTTGCCTCCACATACCTCCTTTGGGCTTAATTGGCAAACACATACATTACATTTCTATATGTTAGAAGCCCAATACGACATTATAAACACAATATTTTATACAATTGCCTTTTCAATAAGTTAAGAGGGAAAAATACTCATTGATATTGTCTTTCATAATTACATAATTATCTTCTCTGGTGCTTTTTGGTTTTTTATATGGATTCAGATTCCTCTCTGAGGGTCTCTTGCTTTCTGCCTGAAAAACTTCCTTTAGGGAGGTTAATAAAAATGGCTTTCCTTTTGTATTTCTTGTAAAGTGAGTGTGAAAGCAACAAATTCTCTCAGATCTTGTCTTTCCAGGAAAAGTCTTTATTTCGCCTTCAAGTTTGGAAAGCTGAGTTTGCTGGATATAGGATTATTAGTTGACCAGTTTTTTCTTTGAGTACCTTCATTATGTTATCCGACTGCCTTCTTGCCTCTGTTCTTTCTGCTGAGAAGTCAGCTGTCAATCTTCTGAGGGCTCCCTTATCAGTAACAAGTCATTTCTGGTTTGCTGTTTTTAAGGTTTTCACCTTTTCTTCAGCTTTAGCACTTTTACTATGATGTGTCTGATGTGTTTAGGTTTTGTGCATTTATCCAACTTGGAGTTTATTATGCTTCCTATATATAGGTTTTGTTTTTCAGTGAATCTAGCAAGTTTTCAGCCCTTATTTCTTCAGATATTTTTTTCTCCTTCCACTCTCTACTCTTCCTGGTACTTTCATTTAGTCTATGATGGTGCACTTGATGGTGTCCTGCATTTCTCGGAGGGCTGCTCATTTTTCTTCATTCTTTTTCTCTCTTCTAACAGAGTATAATTCTATGTGAATTTCTTTCCCTGTACATTTCTGACCACTTGAGTTAGGTAGATTTGACCCCAGTCACCTGGTTGTGGGATTTCTGATGGGTTTTTCTAAACCTCTCCACTCCATTTAGGCACTGAAACAAACTTCTCATTTCCCTTTGCCTTTCACTGGCCATGTATGTTTTGGGAGAGCTGCCCCTGCTTCATCACTCATCCCTTCCTCCAGGTTATCTGTTGTGTCTGCTTACTGGCTTAGGGGTCTGACTTTTCAGCTCCCTTTTGTCTCTGGCCATGGCTATTTCTTCTTCTAGCCCCAGGTCAGCTCTGTACAGAGTTCAGTGTGTGTGTGTTGGGACTGGTGGACTGTCTTCATGAGCAGAAGTAGCAGCTTCTTGGGGAATTCATTGTGACAGATTCTCAGATGCGTCCTAGAATGGTTAATAGGCATAGCAGCTGCATCTTAAAATTGAGGAAACCTCTAAGTAAACTGCTTAGACAAACACTTCAAAGCTAACACTTCTCCACAGGCTTTTCCCCTGAATCTAGCACTCCTCTCTCCCCTAGCTGTCTCAGCTCATGGCCAGGTGTGCCCTGACCAAGTGTGCTTTGTCCTAACAGCGAGCTGTAGTGACCACTCCCTGCGCCGTGGGGCAGACTCACACACTCCAGCACGGGCCGGCTCCCAGGCTGATCTTGCCTTCTCCTCTGTTGTCATCCGTCCCCCAGGTGGCGGGAGTCAGGGCTCCTTCTGCTGATAATGCACACGTATAGAAGGCATGTGTGTGCTTGTTGCAGGTCAAACATGTGTTGACATCAAGGACAACGTAGTGGATGAAGGGTTCTATTTCACCCCCAAAGGAGACGACCCATGCCTGAGCTGCACCTGCCACGGTGGGGAGCCTGAGATGTGTGTGGCTGCTCTCTGTGAGAGGCCCCAGGGCTGCCAGCAGTACCGCAAGGACCCCAAGGAGTGCTGCAAGTTCATGTGCCTGGACCCAGGTGAGACTGATGGTGGGTCACAAGTCAGCCTCCCTGTTCCAAGCTGGAGCCTACGTGTCTTTTTGCTTTCTCAGTGGTACGGATTCATGAGAGCTCATGGTGCATGGCATAACAACGGTGGCAGCATTTGTTCACAGAGCTGGCCAGCTACTCCCGTGGGCATGTGTGTGTCACATGACCCAGCCTCCTCTAACCGCCACCTCTCAAGTTGCTTATGTCAGCTCTCAGGTAACAGGTATCGTGCACCAGTGAACTTGAACTTGAGTGTGGATGTCTGTTCATGAATCAGTTGTAAATGATGGCTTCAGACCTGACCTGTCTTTCTCCCCTCAAGACTTATGTCCCCATTTGAGCTCTTTCCTGAGTATGGTGATGTGGAGGATTATGACACTTTTTATGCTTATAGTCATTGATTTTTACTATTAAAATCCTTAAGAAAAAGATTAAATACTATCCTCAGTTTTAAGAGAACACTCCTATCTCCCAGGTGGGGAGAAACTATGTAGGCATGTGGTCTCTAGATAACCCTCTTCCTTCCTATTCCACGCACACACACGCTAAAGAGTGGCAGATAGCAACGCACTCTGTAGGGCCATTAGTGGGCATCACACTCCATACAGCATGCTGGATTGTTCTCTACACTGAGTTGGCATCTCTGAATTCATGATCGTAAGAGAAATGTAAATCAAAAGCATGAATTTGTTTTTTTTTTATCTTTGCTGCTGCAGTGTGAGAGAGACATGGGCAGGGACTTGTGGAAGTTCCTGAGCTCATGGACCTTGTAGAAGAACAGCTTGGGCAGGGCGTGTTGGCCATCTCCATCCTGCAGGGTCCCCGTGGAGGAGATACTGGTTTGCCTAGGGCTGGTGGGATAGCTGGAGCTAGCACATGAGAGCCGTAACAATGAGAGCTCTCCTAGAGTAGAGAGCTGTCCACGTCTCTGCATGCCAGGAGGGTTTCTGGGGAGAGGGAAAAATAGTGTCAGAGGGTGTCTGAGATTTGGCCAAATCAGTGCAGGCAGGTATGAAGAGTACAGAGGAGCCCACCAGGGTACATGGAGTTCAGTGAGAGTATCTTCCAAAAAAGATAGAGATACTTCCACCCAAACTGGGAACATTGGGAAAGTATCCCCCTAAACAAGGCAAGGATATCTGCTCTCACCACTCTGTTCAGGGCTGTACAGGAGGTCAACGGCAATGCCAAAAATGAAATGGTATCCAGCCCAGAAGGGGAAAATGAAATTTTTTTTTTTACTAGATGACATGATTCTCTGCATAGAAAATCCCAGAGATCTACAGAAAAGAAACTGAAACTAGTAAGTGTGTTTAGCAAAGTCTCTAGATACAAGATCAATATATAAAATTCCATTGTTTTTATGTATACTACTTATGAACAGTTGGAAGTAGAATTTTCTAAGTACAATTTACAGTACCAACAACCATGAAATCCTTAGGTATAAACCTTACAAATATCTGCACAATCTGTATGCTACTAACCATAAAATACTGATGAAAGAAATCAAAGGTGTAAATTAAAGGAGAGGTACACATGTTCATGGATCATTAGGCAGTTAATTTCCCCAAATTATCTTTGGATACAATGCAGTCCCAACTAAAATTCCAGCAGACTTGGCAGACATCAATAAACTGATTCAAAAATTAAGTAGAAAGGCAAGGGAATTAGAATAGTCAAAACAGTTGTTAAAAAGTTGGAGGATTCATGGTACTTGATTTAAAACTTAGTGTACAGTCTTACTAAACAAAACAGTACAGTATTATCAAGAGATATATAGATCAGTGGACTCTAGAATAGAGTCTAGAAATAGCCCCACACTTATATGGTCAACTGGTATTTGACAAAGGTACAAAGGCAATTAAATGGAGAAAGGATAGTCTTTCAACAAATGGTGCTAGAAAATTGGACATCCATATGCAAATATATACACATACACACACCTTAAAGGTGTACTATGTGTACAAATTAACTCAAGGGGCACCTGGGTGGCTTAGTCAGTAAAGCATCTGACTCTTGATTTTGACTCAGGTCATGATCTCATGGTTCGTGTGATTGAGCCCCACATCAGGCTCTGCACTGACGGTACAGAGCCTGCTTGGGAGCCTCTCCTTCTCTCTCTGCCCCTGCCCTGCTTTCTGACTCTCTCCCTCAAAATAAATAAATTTTTAAATGTTTATTAATTTTTTAATTAACTCAAAATTAGAAAACTTATAGAAGAAAATATATGCTCTAAAAAAATAAAGTCTGTTAAAAGAAAATAGAGAACATAGAAAAATCTTTGTGACCTTGGGATAGGCAACATTTATAGCTGATATCAAAAGCATGATCCACAAAAGAAAAATTGATAAACTAGACTTCATCAAAATTGAAAACATCTGCTGTTTGAAAGTTGCTTAAGGAAATGAAAAAATGAGCCACCAACAGAGAAAAATATTTGTGAAACACAAGTCAGACAGAATCTTGTATTCAGAGTATATAAAGACTGTACAAACTCAATAATAAGAAACCACCCTATTAAAAAGTGGGGAGGGGCATGTGGGTAGCTCAGTCAGTTGAGTATTCGACTCTTGATTTCAGCTCAAGTCATGGTCTGTCTCACAGTCTGTAGGTTCAAGCCCCACACTGGACTCTACACTGACAGTGCAGAGCCTGCTTGGGATTCTGTCTCTGCGTCTCTATCTGCCCCAACCCCTCTCACATGCACACATGTTCTCTCTTTATCAAAATAAATAAATAAACTTTTTTTAAGTGGGGAAAAGATTTAAAATGACATTTCACCAAAGTCATGATGGCAAACAGCTGAAAAAATGTCAAATACACTTGGGCCACCACACGTAATGGAAGACTGAAATAACAGAACTGCCAACTCTGAATGGTGGCTGAGGTACAGAACAACTGTCCCTCATTTACCCAAGGGATACAGACGTGCTGATGCATAGGAGCACATGTACCCCAATGTTCATAGCAGCACTGTCAACAATAGCCAAAACATGGAAAGAGCCTAAATG
>NC_043713.1:61389700-61403616 GCF_006229205.1 Suricata suricatta | reverse complement strand
TGAATACTGAAAACGAACTGAGGGTTGAAGGGGAAGGGGGAGGGGGAAAGAGGTGGTGGTGATGGAGGAGGGCACTTGTGAGGAAGAGCACTGGGTGTTGTATGGAAACCAATTTGACAATAAACTATTTAAAAAAAAAAAGAATAACTGTCCCTCTCACAGTGTTCTCCATTCCCATCCTGCACTGGTGCCCTGGGGAAGCCTGGGGTCACAAGGCTCTTAGAAGTGAGATGAGGTGCCCAGCAGTGCATCTGCCAAGAGCAGAGCCCGAGTTAGAGTCCAGGTGATTAGCCTCCTATTCCTGCTGAGCTTCTGCTTCACCTGCTGTCTCTGACAGAGATTTGAAACCATTTACCATGTATCACTGGAGTTCTTCATGCACAGACTGGGCAGCTACATGAAAAGGACCTGGGAAGGCTCAGGCATCTGATTAAGGGCCAGGCCAGGTGGACTTCAGGGCACCTTCAGTTCCAACAGCATCTGCCCTAGCAAGACATATCCTCTGGGGCCCAAGGGCTAACTAAGGACCAGTAGCCTGGAAGCCTAAGAGTTGGCTTCTGGCCCTAGGACAATGCTGTCTTCTTGGGGTCTGACTACAGGTGGCTTTCCTCCGGGAGATGCTTCCTCCTTCCTTGCAATCATCATGGAAGAATGGTCAGGAACCTTGACTGTGTCGTTGGGTTTATTTTAGAAGTGATTAAGAGTCATTGCAAAGCCCGCTCCTTTAGGTGCTCCCTTGGGATCTCTGAGCTGGCCACCAATTAACAGACATGTCAGTAGCCCCCTGGGCTGACAGACTTCCTCCCACAGACAGAGACAAAATGTCCCCCTGAGTCTGGAAGGGGATCAGAGACCAAAAAAGCAGCTAATTGGTGAGAGGATATATCCTTTCCACACATTTACTTCCCAAGTGTTGTCACCAATAAATGCAACTTTGAGGGAAGCTTTCTGATCCCCGTGGGAGGAGGGCAAGTGTGCGCTCTGACCATCTGCATTGGTATGGGTTGCTACGATGGTCTTTGGCCCTTCCACCCACACAGTCCTGCTTCCAGTGGCTGTATGTCACTCTCACTCTGCCCCCCCCCACCTGCACTGAAGCCTCCCTGGCCTGCCCTCTGGGTTTGTGGAGACGGGTATTCCTACAACCACTTCCTGGTTCTGCTCTTCTATGACTTGGTACGAGTGGCTCATCTCATCTAGCCGAGAGCCCCTGGAGATGTCTGTCATACTGTGCGCACTCAGCCAATGCAAGTTCTCTTCCCTCACACCTCATCCCATGATCATCGTCTGTGCCCTACCCACAGCAGCCCCACAGCAAGCACCTAACCCGCACCGATATGCCCCAGGACAAGGCAAGGTGCAAGGCAGGGTGTCTCCATGTCGGCATCATCCACATTTGGGGCTTTCTCTGCATAGCAGGATGTTGAGCAGCATCTCTGGCCTCTACCCACTAGATGCCAGTAGTGCCTCCACCCCTCAGGTGGGTGATGATGACCAAGAGAGTCTCGGCATTGCCAAATGTTCCCTGGAAGTTGCAGAGTCGCCCTGAACATCCCTGGTCTAGAGTCCAGCAGCTCTGTCATATTTGCCTGATTTTGTACTGTGTGGTCAGGGGCACAGGGGCCCATAACACAGCACCCTCCAGCTTTTAGGCAGAAGGGGCCCATCGCCTGGCATGTAGGAGTGCTAGGCTGGAAGGTAAAACATCTTTCCTGGCCCACGATTTGCTTCTCTCCTTTGATGTTACCACAGTTTTCTTGATTTTCAACTGTTTCATTTCTCCCATCTCTCCTAAGATCGTCAAGTGCAGGCAGTCAGGAAGCAGGTTGCCTTTTCCACATAGCTGCCTGGTGGTGAAGGGCCCAGTGCACTAAGCACTGGGGGTCAGGCTCTCCTTTTCTGAGAACAGGCAATTTCCTTCTTCTCCTTGTGACAGATGGCAACAGCCTATTCGACTCCATGGCCAGTGGGATGCGTCTGATTGTTAGCTGCATCTCCTCCTTCCTCATCCTGTCGCTGCTGCTTTTCATGGTCCATCGGCTTCGCCAGAGGCGCCGGGAGCGCATTGAGTCCCTGATTGGAGCAAACTGTGAGTGAGGTTGGCCCTGCCTATGACAGTCACACTGGGGTCCCCTCTCCAGGCTGTGTCCCCTGGGACATAGAGTGGGAGGGCACTGCAACCAGGAAGAGGGTAAGGGAAGGAGAGGGTGTTGATGATAGATGTGTCCTGGGGTGTCCCTGTCCCATGCTCTCAACTGCTCCTGGGCTGAACACACACCTGGGAAACTGGAGGAGCGGTCCTTGGGATCCAGAAGTAGGCCATGGACATGTGGGGGGAGGGGCGCACCTCAGTGCCAGCTGCTCCCAGGCTCCCCAGCCTGGTAAACCTTAAAACAGGGCAGGCAGCTGCCCCTGTATGTTTAATGGATGATGTAACCTTTTCCGACAACCTGGGCCATGAGTGGGCCACCTGCTGGGGTCAGAGAGGGCTGAGCAGCAGATGTATATGACTGTTAGTTAGCTTAGAGTGTGATTCGCCTTCCTTAGCCTGAGTTCTCTGCAGCAAGAGAGTTCTCTGCTGTGGCCTATGCCCTCAGTAGAGCTGCTGGAATCGCCCCTTGTGTCAGTGAGCAAGCTGTGCTCCCTAGTGCACAGTCCCCTCGTCTGTGTAGAGAGTGGTGGGATGGGTATGGACCCTCGGGGGAAGGCTCCAAATCAAGGTGGCAGGAATGCAAAGGGGCTGTGCCAGCGTGGTTGGGGCCTCACAGCATAGCCATTCTCCAGACCCTCAGTTCTCACCAAGTTACCTACAAAGACACTAGAGCCAGAGAGGTGTGGTGAGGACTGGGCAGTGGAAGTGGCAGGATGTCATGATGGGTTGCACATGGGTAAGGGGCAGGGACTCACTGAAGGAGGGGGGCCACGTCAGAGCTTCAGGGCTCTCGTGTGGGCAGCAGGGCACATGAGTGTGACAGTCGGGATGTACGATGTCCAGAGCTTTTGGGTGATTCAGCTCTGTTGCTCGTCTCTCCCTGCTGTTGCCCAGTGCACCACTTCAACCTTGGCCGGAGGATCCCTGGCTTTGATTACGGCCCAGACGGGTTTGGCACCGGCCTCACACCACTACACCTTTCTGACGACGGAGAAGGCGGCACGTTCCACTTCCACGACCCTCCTCCTCCCTATACTGCATACAAGTACCCAGACATCGACCAGCCTGATGATCCACCGCCGCCCTATGAGGCCTCCATTAACCCCGACAGCGTGTTCTACGATCCTGCAGGTGCTTCCCCCCCAGGGACAGGGAGCAGCACATCACCAGCCATCCACTGTTTATAGCCAGAGGCCCACTGGTCCTCCTCCCCAGTACACAGGACCCTGGACTTTCACTTCTTCCTGGCCTTCTGCTTCTCTTTGGCTTTCCCTTTAAGGTGGAACCACCTGTGGGTGGGCGGGCTCTTGCCAGTGTTCACATGCCGAGGACCATGGGTAGTGCCCACACGGCCCCTTGCCTTCCTCCCATGAACACCTGTTAGCAAGCAGCCCTTGGGACACACTCAGCTGGGCAGTATGGAGAGATGGGGAGCCGGGTGCTGGCGGTTGTGGGGACAGGGCTGGCCCAGAGCTGCCAGGTTCCTGCCCAGAGGCAACTGCTGGGCCACAAAGACATATGTGCATATGTGGTAATCTGTAGAGACACCTTTGTGCCATTCCCTCCTGTCTGGAAGCAGCTCTGTGAAATGGGAAGAAAGCACTGGTTCTATGATATTGGCCTTACTGTTTGAGTCTGTTGTCCATCTGATACTGTGGGAGATCATTCCTCACAGGGCTGTGTAGCACAGAGGGAATGCCAGGTGCCTCTCCCATTGCCTAACCTGTCCCTGTCCCTGGTGTGCAGCTCAGGTGTCCCATCCCACTTGCCCGCATGTTAACACCCTCTGACATGGACACAACCCCTGCAGTATGACAGCAGGCAGGGCCCCCACTCTGGGGTGGCCGGCTCCTTGAGCACCCAGACAACACAGCAGAATGGGTGTCGTGGGGCCAGCGCTGCTGTGCTCTTGGGCCTGTCTCTTTACTAGTACTGCCCTCTCTGTGGTCTGCAGGCAAGACCTGGATATGACCCCGCACACACAGATTGTCTCAGTCTACTGTCCAGGGAATGAGGGTAGAACAGGCTCCCTGCCAGGGATGTGGCTGGGGGGTCGGGGTGGTGGGGGGCGGTGAGCAGTGGGTCCAGACACCTGCATGGAGCAGGCTGTGAGGGAGCAGTTGCTCCTGGGGCAGGGTAACAGGACTGCTGAGGCTTAGGGGACAGGCGCCCCATGCCCCAGGCTGTCAGAGAAAGCCTGAGTAATAAGGAGCAGGCACGCTGAAAGGAATGGGCTACCACAGAGCCTCCCTCAAACCAGAGATTTCTGCAGACCTGCTCTGGTCCTGTCTCCTACATTCTCATTCCCATATTCCAGCCACAGCACCTGGTCTGGGGGCTGCGTCCCCTGTTCTGCCTACTTACATCCAGCCCAGTAAGTCCCTCGGGTCACATGAGCCCTGCTTCAACCTCCACCAAGTCTGAAAGGCCTCTTTCCCTCTCACCCCCATTTGTTCTGCAGACTCTGTCAAAACCTTCCCCCCGACCCATACTACATGCCACAGCTTGCTCACAGCTGTACCCCTGGACCTTGCCCCAGGCCAGGGCACCGAGGGAGCATTCAGGCAGGAGAAGTATCCCCTGTTCTTCTCCAGCCCGCCCCTGGAGTAGAACACTCTCCAGGATGTGCCAGGCCTGCCATCCTGCTGACTTCCCTCTGTCTCCCTGCAGACAATGATGCCTTTGAGCCAGCAGAGGCCAGGCCGCAGACCCCCGGGGATGGTGGCGGTGAAGGTGCATCACCCCGGCGCTTAGAGCACCCTGTGCCCGCCGCAGGGACCTCTCTGGCAGACCTGGAAGACTCAGCCGACAGCAGCAGTGCCCTGCTTGTGCCCCCTGACCCTACACAGAGTGGGAGCACCCCAGCCACAGAGGCACTGCCCAGGGGTGGCCGCCACAGCCGCAATTCCCTCAATACAGTGGTATAGAGGATGGCCCAGCCCACGGGCCCAAGGGGCAGAGAGCACCTTTTTGCTGACGAGAAAACACGATCCCCATGGGAGACTCAAGGGGCCCCCAAGTGAGCCTGGACCCAACTGCACTGCCGCACACCCACTGTTGGCGTGCATGTGCGAGTAGACCACACTGGCCTCCCGAGGGAGTGAACGCCTGCACCGAGTCTCCTTGAGGGCTTCATAAACATGCTTAGCTTTGGGTCCCTGTCTTTTTCTTTCCAAGTGGCAGAAGAATGGCGAAGTTTGTTCAGACCACACGTTTCAGAAGTAGGGAACAAAGAAGGTACTGTGGGCATGGACAGGGGTCAGACTACACCCAGCTTTGGTGGGCCTGCTCGCTGCAGTGTGCTGTCCAGAGGAGCCTGCCAGCTGGCCCCTGGGCCCCGGGGCCCACCATGTATGCCTCGCAAGCTGCTGCTCAGAAGGGCCGCTCTCGGGCACCGCTGTGTTTGTGACTGTCAGTATTGTCTGGCCAGTTGGTCTGCCTTAGGGTAGACGCCCTTGGAGGTTACTACAGTGGCTCCTTTGAGGATGCCCCCTGCCCAGCCATGAACATCAGGGGTGACCCCTACCCTGGGCTGAAGGCTGACCTGGGCCTCCAGCACCCAAGGCCCTGAGAGGGGGTCTTGGAAGGAGGTTGAACCCTCCACTCTGTCTTTCCAGCTAGGTCTCTGTGAAGCCCAGTTCTGTGCCAGGAGGCCCTGGCCCCACCCTGTCATTTTTCTCCCCAGCATTGCTGTGCATGGCACCCCCAGGAGGCAGCCCTGGAGCTGGGCCAAGGCCCCTAGCCATGCATGTGTGTTCTGGCCATGGATCCTCCTTTGGGGTTTGGGGGCTGAGCCAGCTCCTGTCTCCTACCCCCTGGAGCCCCCACTCCTATTGAATTTGCTCCTGGGTCTGACCTGCGCCCCCACCCCATCTTGTTTGTGCCATAAAGGGTTGTTTCTTTGGGGGGAGGGGTGGCTGAAATTAATGCCCTGGGCTGTGTCCATCTCCCAAAAGTCCACTTGCGTACCACCACCACTGAGCGGAGTGCCCAGTGGCTGCATGCCACCTTCCTGTCCTCAGCAGCTCTGGGAGCTGGGTTCCCTTCCCCAGGGGCCTTTTGACCAAGGGACCCTGTTGCCTGCTCCTGGGCAGTGGTCTTTTCTCCTTACACGGGGCTTTTAGCATTTCTGAGGTTTGGAGATTAAGCGGGTTCTGTGCGATTTTTAGCACATCCATATCTTTTCTACGTTGAATGTCTGGATCTTTTCTTTCTGTATGTATGCGTGTGTCTGTGTGTGTGTACATATGTGTCCAAGTTTTGCAGGTGGTGGCAGTACACCAGGATTTGGCCATGGAGCCCCATTTTCCCAGGCCAGCCATGGCATCTTGGGTGGCACCAAGATGTGGCCAGGTCTGCACCTCTGCCCCTTGACTAAGAGCATGGAGCCCTGCTCTTGGTCCCCCTTGTAGCCTTTCCAGACCAGCACACAGTGATGGGGGGGGGGGCGGGGGAGGCACAGTGACAAGTGGGTGCTTCTGTGGTGCTCTGTAGTGACAGACCTCGGTGGCACAGTCCAGTCCTTAGGCATGTTCTCACACTCTGCCATTGGAAACCCATTGTGTTCTTCCAGTGTGGAATGAGAATTTTGAGTTGCCCCACAGAACTGTCATCTCCTGAGCTGGCCAGAGGTGTGAATTTTGAACTGCCCATCCAGGCTCACAGGATCCAGATTGCTGGAGGCAGGACTCAGGCAGGTGGGCAGCATGCCACACAGGCTTGAGCTCCCCTTGCCATAGGGCTGATACTTCGAGAATGCACCCTGGGCACATGTGTCCCCCACTGGCTGCTGAAGACAAAGCAGGATGCGTGTTGTGCCTCCAGCGTGCTGGGCTCAGAGCAGCCAAGGTCCAGAGCAGCAGCCATGGATCTTACTGGTGCCAGGTGAGTGTCCTGAGCATGTCTGCTTTGGAGTGACCACCCCAATGGAGCACTTACGGGCCTGATGTCAACAGCCGAGTGTCCTTCACAGCTTCCCTGTCTCTGGCCCAGGCCTCAGAACCATGTGTTGAGGAACAGGGCAGTTGGCACAAGATGTTTGGGACCCGGGAACTCCCTTTGGGGACCAAAGGACCACTGGGCCCATTCAGGCATGCAGGAGGCGAGGAGGTGGCCTGAAGCATGGTGGGCCCGCTTCTGGACTGGCCAGGGTTCTGTCCCAGCACCAGGGCGATCAGCCCACTGACATCCTTGGGCTGCACAGACCTCCACGCCGTGTGTGCAGGAGCTGGTGCCCGAGAGCTGAGCTCTGCTGGAGGGCGGTTGTGAGGGGAACAAGGTGGGGGAGCTGGGGTCTACCTGGCTGCCCTCAGCCTCCTGTCCAGTTGTGGCCATTTGTAAGTTCTGACTGTGCTCCAGGATCCAATGAAGAATCCCAAGGCCAATCTGAGCTGAGACTGCTCCTGTGAGAGACTCGGCCCCCAGAGGTACAGGCCAGGCTCTTGGGAGGGGCCTCGTCCCGCAGGACCCAACTTACCTGATGGAGGAGGGAGTCGATACTGTACATTGTCTCGATGCCTGTTTTTTATGTTCTCCTTTCACTAAGGGTTTTTAGTTTGGGTTTATTTTTGGTTGGGTTGGCACTAATCCTTTTCTTAAGATGCTGTGAGAACCATTTCATCCAAATGCCAAATAAATTTGTGTTCTGGAAGAGGTGTGGTCAGTCCTTGGTGTGACCCAGGTTGGGATGGGAGACTCCAGCCAGGCTGGGGCTGTAGCACAATGGCAGAGATGGGTGAGTAGGGGAGTTGGGGCATCTGGGTGAACCAGGCCGGGGTGCAGGGCTCCAAGATGCCCCTCTGACCATGGTCCTTTCAGTAATTTCCCAGTTCGTGATGGAGGGACAAAAGGTTATCAGGGGAACTCCACCTCAGGTAGGTCCTTGTGCTCACCCTCCTAACCCAGTGTCCTGGCAGGCGGCTTCAGGCTGGGCAGGGAGATCCTGGAGGCCCGAGGGGCAAGGGACCAGGGTTAGAAAAGAAACAGGGAGTCCCTTGGTGTGGATAGGAGCTTCGAGGACAGGGTCCTTCATTCCTGAACATACCTGCAAGGGCAGCGGTGGGGTCCTGGGTGCTGTCAGCAGTGCTGACCCCATCTCCAAAGTGGGAGAGCCTGGCCCTCTGGGGACTGGAGAAAGACATTCCTCCCTATCTCCCTTCACACCACAATCATGCTCCCATCCACAGGCACACACATGCCGGGTAAAGAGCTTTCCAGTGTCGCTTTCTCTCCCTGCTACACCAAGAGGCAGCAAAATCAGCTCCACTTTCCAGGAGAGTGAATTGAGGGAGCTGAGGCTCAGGCTACAGCCTCGAGTCAGAGACTCAGGAGCTGCTGGGGAAGCCTGAAGTCCCCACCAGGTGGGTGCTGGGCAGAGTGGGAGAGCTCAGCTTCCCAGAGACCTGTTGGAGTGATCCCCCAAAGGAGGGCCTTGTCCCAGGTGTGCAGCAGGGAAACACATACAAGAGAGGCTATGGTCTTAGAGGAAGGGGGGAGTCCCAAGCCCACAACGGAAGAAATACACTCTCCCCACCCCAGCCTTGAAAGTCAAGGGCACTGGTATTCAAAGTGCCCTCCCCTTTCATTTCCATCCCTATTTGGTGGCCTTGGCATATCACTCCTGGAGCCCAGCTTCTGTTTCCTCCTCTTTAAGTGGGCATAATAGAGCGCGCGCGCGCGCACACACACACACCCATTAATTGGTGGAGTCCGTTTAAAGTGTTTTGCTCTGGTAAATGTCAGCAATTGTTGCTGGAACACAGCCGCAGCCCTGGGATCAGAACATGTGCCTGGTGATCTCAGACCTCTGTCTTTGCTGGTGGCCCTGCTTGGACCCCGCCCCCTCCGACCCTTCTGCAGCGGCCTGCCAGAGAGCCCACAAGACTTAGCCACGCCCCTAGTCCACCCCGCTAATAAACAGCCGCCTAGACTGCCCCACTGTTCTCTGGCACTTTCCAGTCCTCTGGAGTCACGGTGGTTGCTGCACCATGCAGTCTCCAGGCTTTGCACTCGCCTTCCTCACCGTGCCACTGGTGGTGCGCGGGGACTCAGAGGGTGAGCACCTGGACCTGCCCATCCATTCTCAAATCCACCCTCCCTTGCAGCTCTCCCTTCTCCCTGTAAAGCCCTGCCGCTGGGGGGTGTCTTTGGGGGAGGAGATATCAGGGTCTTGGACAGGAGAGGAGGGTCTGTGCTAGCCTCCTCTGGCCTAAGCCCTATGCCCCCATTCCTTTTTTGTTTTTTAAGGATGAGTTTTTGCCTTTTTTTAAATGTTTTTTATTTATTTTTTTGAGAGAGAGAGAGACAGCGTGAGCAGGGGAGGGTCAGAGAAAGAAGGAGATACAGAATCCGAAGCAGGCTCCAGGCTCTGAGCTAGCTGTCAGCACAGAGCCTGACGTGGGGCTCAAACCCACGAACTGTGAGATCATGACCTGAGCCGAAGCCAGATGCCCAACCGACTGAGCCACCCAGGCACCCCCCTATGCCTCCATTCTTGAACCCTGGCTGGGATGGAGCTGAGACAGGGCCCAGATGGCTGTCCTTCTTCTCAATCCCCTGTCTACTGTCTGCAGGCACCTGGTGCTACGACTCCCAGGACCCAAAATGTGGTGAGGACAGAGTGTCGTGTGAGGCTGTGTGGGATCAGTCTTTGTCCTGTGGTCACTAGACAGTCTGGTGCTAGCAAGAACCAAAAGCAGTGTGCATGCCAAGTTTCCATGATCTCTGCAGGTTTCTGTCTGGGCACTAGGCAGCATGGGTATCACTGCCCCCCGCCTGTGTGTCCAGGTCTGTTGCTGGTGTGATCTCCAGTCCTGGCATGTGTGCCAAGCTTCTTTTCGTATCAGTGGGGCCTGTAAGCTTGCCAGCATGGTCAGCCTGTGTCTGAGCAGGTGATACAGGTCCCCAGTGTGGGGGGTATGTCCATCGTGCTGGAAGACCCTTCCACCCCCACTCCCTGTGGGGCACTCTAGCTGCAGGTGACTGTGTCAGAGTATGGCCCAGACCAGGTGGTGCCTACCTAAATTGAGAGTGTTACAAACATTGTGGCCAGGCAAGGTTGGGGTGTGTGTGGCAGTTGTGACCTGTGTGGGGCAGCAGGAAGGAGCTTCCTGAGGTTGAGTCATTCTCTGGGTGTGTGCAGGAGGTGGGGAGGGAGGCACTGCCTTCCCTTATGTATCCCCAAGTTGCCCCCTCATTATCCCCCACACAGATCCCTGACCTTTATCCCTCAGGCCCCACCCACTGGAAGGAGATGACCCCTGCCTGTGGGGGCCCAGCCCAGTCCCCCATCAACATCGACCTTCACCTTGTCCAACGGGACCCCTCCCTGGGACCCTTCATCTTACAAGGCTACAACTCAGCACCTCCAGGCCCGTGGACCCTGGAGAATGATGGCCATACAGGTCAGTACCCTGCGGTCAGGACCCCTCACAGACACAAAGCTAAACCCACCTTGGAGTGAGAACTACCCCCCCCACACACACACCCACACCCACAAGGATCAAAATCTCCACAAAGAGCACAGGAACATCCATACTCATTGGTAAAGGCATCTTCAACAGGTGTATGAACCACCGCATACAGGTGTCAGGATCCCCCTAACAATAGCAGTCAGCCATTGCCCCCAAGGACCAGAAGTCAGAACCCCCCACAGCACTAGGATGCTTCAGTAGTCATCACAGCCTCCCAATATCACACACAACTCTGGTGGGTCAAAAATCTTGCCACAGCAGGGCCACCCTCTCCCCCTTCACTGCAGGGCAGGTTTTTTCCACTGCTGTCTGCGGACCATCAGAGGACCAAATAAGGTCGCTACTCTGTGGAAGCCCAGCCAGGCAGCAGACTGACACGAAGGGGCCCTGTGCTGGCACCCTGTGCCCTAATAGCACAAGAGCAAGTGGATGGAGGGAAAGAATGTCATGTGCTCCTTTACCCCCAGTGCTGCTCCACATAGACGGTGGCCCGCAGAGCCACCTGGAGATTCGGGGCGCCGGGCTGCCACTGCCTGCCTACCACGCACTGCAGCTGCACTTCCACTGGGGGGGGCCTGGTCAAGCAGGTTCAGAGCACAGCCTGGATGGGCAGCGCCGCGCCATGGAGGTGGGCTTGGGTAGCGGGTAGGGTGGTGGGTGTGCCCTGAGGAAGGAGGAGCTGGTACCTCTCACTGTCTGTGCCTCTCCAGATGCACGTGGTCCACATGAACACGAGGTACCAGAGCATGGGGGAAGCTCGAGGTCACCCCGATGGGTTTGCTGTGCTGGCGGTGCTGTTGGCGGTGAGGGAGAGGCTGTGTGACTCCTGGCAGTGAGGGAGGGACAGAGGAGTTCTGTGACTCCTTGTGCTTCCCAGAAAGGGGGTCTGCAAAGGGGGCAGACTGGTCCTGTAGAGTCTTGGTGGGGCTATTGGGGGAGTCTATAGGGTTTACAGGATTTAAAGTGTTCTGTGGGAGGATGGGGCTGAGGAGAGGGCCTGGGTGTGCAGGGTCAGTGGGGGGTGACTCTCACCCCAGCAGATCTCCGAACTGCCCCCCATTGGAAGCCTACTTTTATTCCACTTGCAGTCTCCCCTAGATCGCCCCCTCTCAGATTTCCCCTTTGGAGACCCACCCACTCAGAACTCTTCTCACTTCGAGCCCCCTCCCTAGGAGCAGGACGCTGACAACGCCAACTTCTCCGCCCTCGTGTCCAGCCTGAAGAACGTGTCTGAGCGCGGTGAGGAGCCACGGGGTCGCACCCGGGACTGGGGGTTGCTGGGGGCCAGAGGCGGCTGGGCACAAGGAGGCCGATTGCAATCCTGGCTCGCCTCCCCGGCCCAGGGGTCTCGATGAATCTGGCGTCCACCTTCCCGCTGGCCTCGCTGCTGCCGGGCGCCTCGGGCCTCTCGCGCTACTACCGCTACTCGGGATCGCTGACCACGCCTGGCTGCGAGCCCGCGGTCATATGGACTGTCTTCGAGGACGCGGTACCCATCGGGCGCGCACAGGTGGGGCCCCCACCCTTTCCCTGGGCAGTGCTGCCCTCTACCCTCCCTCCCGCAGCCCTGGCTCTCTCACGTCTTGACCTGCCTCTGCTCCGAACCCTCAGGTGGCCCGGTTCCAGACCGTGCTCCAAGCCGGGCTCCCTGGCTCGCGCCCTGCACCGCTCTCCGAGAACTTCCGCCCGCAGCAGCCTCTCGGGGGGCGCAGGGTCTCCGCCTCTCCTGGCGCCTCCATCCGCGCGGCAGCCTCGGTGCCCGCCCCGACCCTAGCCCGTGTGCACGCGGCTCTGCTGGGCCTGGGGCTCAGCCTGGGGCTCTGGCAGAGGCCCTAGGAGCCAGATTCGACCCCTTCCCGCAATAAACGATACGCAGAGTGACCTTGGCCTCACATATCTTTCAGGGATGGGGTGGGAAGTCCTACCTCTCCCACGGAGGCCTGTGTGCCTGCCATACAACAGCGGACCCCTGAGGAACCCACCGCCACCCCATCACAGCCAGTCCCAGACCCCCTCCAGAACACACAGACTTCCCCAGATCCCTCTGACCCCCATTTCCAAGGAGAAAAACTAGCAGGTCTTGGAAACACCACCTCTTAAAGTCTAATACTACACATTTTATTTAAAAAAAAAAAAAAAAAAAGCAAGCTGGCTGACTGCCCCCAGGATGCTGTGCACTGTTAAATGATGACTTCAACTGAAGTTTCCAAAGCCAGGAGGTGAGAAGCTACTGGTTCCAGGCTCTGCTGCAGGCTGTTAGATGGGGTGGGTCTGGGTGACAAGGACAGCTAGCAAAGGTCTCTCTGTGCAAGGTGAAACCGCTCCCAGGTGACACTGGGAAGTTCGGCTAGGGAAGCTGAGTATAGAGTGACACTTTCTGGAGAGACAGTGGTGTCCAGGTGACTGCCTGTGGTGAGGCTAAGGGTTAAGTGTCCTTGGAGTCACTGTCCACAACGAAGAGTCCCAAGAACACTGACTGTATGCCACTGTGCCCAGGCAATGTTGTCCAGTAAGAGGCTGGGTCTGTCAGTAGAGCGAAGCTGGCTAGGGTTAAGCTGCTGTCCAGTTGATGCCCTGTGGACTGTGGTTGCATATCCAGGAGGCATTGCCCTGAGTGAGCCTGTGTCCAGGTGACAATGTCCCAGCAGCCCACATGTCCCTAACATCTATTGAGTAGTGTGTGGGTCACACTCTATCTCAGTGCCTGGAGGCCCAGCCTCCAACCCAAGACCCGTAAGAAAACAATACAAAACAAATACAAACAAACAAAAGCCTGTAACACCCGCCCCTGAGGCAGACCATTGGGCTCTCCTGGAGGCTGCCACACCCCTGGCCCAGACCTTTCTGCAGCTCTAAGGCCAAAAGTGTATCCACTCCTCCTCCAGCCCCCGACTGAGTCTCCATCAGTGATCACTGGCTATGCGGAGGCCATCTGTGATCCCCGACAGTCCTCAACCTCGCGCGTCCAGCCGCCCACACCCTAATGCAGGAGCGAGAGCAGGGGGCTCCTGAGGACCCTTCTCCTACAAGGGTGATGTATTTGTCCATACAAATAGATTGGGGGAGGGCTCTTCCAGCACCTGGCCCTGGCTACCTTCGGCGGGGCAGCCCTCAATCCCCGCCGCCCTGCGGGGCCCCTGGCGGCACTGGTGTCTTCTTGAAGTTCTTCCGGGCCAGGGCCCGGTTCGCGCTGCCGTCGGCAGCGCCGTCGGGTGCGTCGTTGGCTTGCCTCGCGACCGCGGCCAGGGAAGTCATGGTGCCGAGCGCCCGCAGCAGGGTCGGGCCGCGGGGTG